>NC_088927.1:49345000-49402500 GCF_038396675.1 Hydra vulgaris | reverse complement strand
ACTTTTTTCAAAATTATTTTTTTAATGACGCAGATGAAACTAGCATTTATACTAATGACACTTACGTTGCATTAATTAAAGTTCATTAACTCTTTTTTATTATTCATTCAACTGTAACATTAAAAAAAGTCGAAAACGATTTCACGTTTTTTTTTAATAAGAAACCAGTTTATAAGAAACTAGTACTAGGAGCCTCAAAATTTTAAGAAACTTTTAGTACTAAGTAACTTTTTAATAAGAAACTTATTTATAAGTTTGATGAATATTTCCTTATTTTTCACACATTTTTCTTACATTATCTGGGATTTTTCTAAGATAAATGTAAACTATTCAATTTTTAAATATTAAACTAGATTAGATATTTTAGGTACTACGCATTACACTCTACCGAAACTAACAGGAACGAGGTTTGTTGGCCATCATATAAGAGCTTTTAAGAATTTATTGGAGTCCTGGCCAGCTTTTATAGTGGCTTACGAGAACTACGCAATTGAACGGAAAAACCCTATAACTACAAAAGCAAAGGTTCAAGGTTTACTAAAGAAATTCAAATCATATAACTTTCTTTGCACTGGTGCCGTTTATCATGATTTGCTAGAGCTCATTGTGCCAGCATCAAAAGTATTTGAAGCAAATGAACTGTTGCCGCATGATATTCTAGCTACAATCAACCGAACAAATTTAGAACTGGAATTGAAGCTTGAAGAAATCGATACAGATTTAGAATTTTTAAATAGTTATGTATCACGTTACATGGTTATTGAGGGCAAACATAACTTACCTGAAACACTGTCTGGTCAGTTTAGTAAAGCTGGCGACAATTGAAAACACCCCATTAATAGAAAGTATATAATAGTAAACTTAGATATAACTTGGTTGACGTAGATCAAGTATTATGCTTAGTCAGAAATATTAAGAGAAAGGTTATACCCAGACTTATAAATACGTTAAAAAGCAGATTCACAAGCATAAAGGAAGAGTCTGAGATTTATCACGCCATGTGGCTCATTGACCCGCAGAACTGGACTGACAACAAAGAGTTTGGCTTGGATGAAATAAATTTTTTGTCCACGCATTTTAAAACACCATTGGAACATTCCAATTTTAATGAAAAATTAGTTTTCCAAGAATGAAAACTATTTTTGATTCATTCAAGAACCAATCTTGAAGCAATGGTACGCAATCGCCAGACAAGAGAAATTTGGAGGTCGACATTCTTGTAGGTTCTTTGGAGGTCGACGTTCTTTGTTCAAAGTTTCCTAATTTATTAAAAGTTATATCAACTATCTTTGCAATTTCCGGATCAAACTCAAGCGTGGAGCAAATGTTTAGCACAGTAACTAGCATATTATTAGATCAACGTTTATCTATGAATCACAACACTCTAAATGATAGCATTATGATATTAGGAAACCATGGAAGCTGGTCAAAAGAAGAAATAATCCTAATGAAAAAACGAGCAAAAGAAATTTATTTGAATAAGAGACGAGTGGTTCAAGTTGATGATGATCCAGTTGACTATATGGCAACAGCAACAGCATTGATTACAAATCAAATTTTTGATGACGATGATGAAATAGACAGTGCTGATGAAGACATGACTGATGAATTAGCTGCATTCGACAATGTAGAAGAGGAAACACCGTTGACAACAGTTGAGGGGAAAATCTGTTATTTAACTTATAATGAATAGTTTTAAAAAAAGAAGATTTTCAAATTATTCTTGTGTCATTTTTTTAAAATAAAAAAAATGTAATTTAAAAAAGAAATTTTAGAAAAAAATTAAATCATTTGAATAAAAAACATCAAGAAATATAAAAACCGTTAATTAAGTTTACATTTTAAAATACATATATCAAAACAACGAAGCAAAACTAAGTCGCTAAATTATACTTCAATACTAAATCGATAAGAAGTTGCGTTTTTGTTTGATATTATTTTTTTATAACATAAATAGTTAAAAATAAAATCACGATCTGACAATATACAAGAAGTTTGGAAGTATAAAAATCTACTTAGTTGAAGTAGTTTCATTTCATTTCCATTTTCAGTTCATTTTTAATAGCTTAAAGAGTGTTAAATGTTATGTCACTCTTGTGGAATTGCCTATATATATGTGTGTGTGTATATATATATATATATATATATATATATATATATATATATATATATATATATATATATATATATATATATATATATATATAGACAAATATGGATATAATTATATATAATTGTGATATATATGTATATAATTGTAATCAGTAATAGTACAGTACTACTACTGATTACATTTACATACATATTTATCACAATTATATATATATATTTATCTATACATATATAAAAAAGCATAAAAAAAATTACCCAAAACTAGTAACTGGTTTTGGATAATCTTTTTTTTGGGTAATCTTTTTAACTAGTAACTGGTTTTGGGTAATCTTTTTAATTCTTTTTTTATTCTGTAATGAAAAGAATTCCCTGTTATATTATATTTCTGTTATATTATAAGTATTTGAACATAATTGTTAATAACTTGCTAATTGGTTTCTGTCTTTCTCTTTTTCTTATAATTACAAACTGTCAGGAAAGTTTAAGAAGAAAACTTTATGCCAAAATGTTTACAATTTTACTATTTAATTTTTGTTTACAGTTTAACCCTTTAAAACAAATCATCCATAAAGAATCAGTGAATGTCTAGTTTATGACATATGTTGGAATAGAAAAGCAACTGATGTGATGGTTGAAATGTGTTTGTCTTCACAAAATAATTAATTATAATAAGTTTAAATACAAGAGCCCTTAAAAAAATTTTTCAAAATGCATTTGTGTAAAACTATATAATAATATTATATTAAAATATCACCTTATAAATTAAATATCATAATATCACCTTATTAATTAAAATTGAATATTTATTTTTAAATAAAATTATACAATATATTGATAAAATACATACTGCGTTGATTTCTTCTTCTGTTAATGTTGCAATCAACTTATTTGGATTGTCGAAAGACTCAGGTTTGGCCTGCATACCTTTAAGTTCAACTTTTTCTGGTTGAAATTTAAGAATACCAAAATCAAGTGCAGAATCTATAGGCACATTTTTGTTTTTAGCAGGTTCTGGATTGTGCTCCCTGTATAAATATTAGCCAATTAACAACTTTTAACAATTATCTTACTAAGAATATTATGTTTTAAAAATGTTATACCACTTCCTTGACAACTCCAAAATTTCTGCTGATATCGATGGATTCCCACTATCATCAAAGCTAAAATATAATATTATATATATATATATATATATATATATATATATATATATATATATATATATATATATATATATATATATATATATATATATATGCATATATACATATATACATATATGTAGATATATATACATATATACATACATACATATATACATATATATACATATGTATATATATATATATATATATAAATATATATATATATATAAATATATATATATATATATATATATATATATATATATATATATATATATATATATATATATATATATATATTCAAGAAATACATTTTTTATTGTTAGAAATAAATTAAATACCCACACATATACAATCACACAGACATATATATATATATATATATATATATATATATATATATATATATATATATATATATATATTTATATAAGCAATTTTCTTTTAGAAAGAAATATTCCCTTTTAGATTCAACAGCTTCAATTTCTGAAAAATCATCGTCATTGCTCGATAATGCATCAGTATCTGTACTAAATAGGTTCTTTTTTGAGCTTGTTGCTGTTTTTTTGCAAAACTGCAGTACAATGCGTAATCACAAATGATTAATATAACATATGAATAGTAACATTTGCAAATATATGATACTGAAACTGAAAGCAATTTGAATAAATATCTTTGGTTTATCAATTACAATATTTCAGCAGATAATAATGGCTGACATAACATAATGGTTAACATTTTTATACTACTTTGAACCTTTTGTTGGTGTAATCTTTTATTTTAAATCCATCAAATATTAGTTTGTTCAATTGTACTTTATGATTTTCTTCTGATAATATAGAGCAGTATTGATGTTCTTTTCTATTTTACCAGACGTTAATTTATTGTCTCTCTACCTTTAATCAGCCTAAAGTTTGGTTTCATTTTATTAGCATATTTAATTCTTTTTCCTGTATAAGAACTTGTTTCTCTGCAGAGCAGCTGCTTGTCAAAGCTTGTGTTTCTAGAGGTTTCTATGGGTTGGAAGAGACTTGTAATGATAATTATAAAAAAGTCTTCTTAATTGTAGTGGTCATCCCAGTCTTGGAAGATGAATACAGTAAGAAAAAAATTAATATTTATGTATATAAATTGCTTTACCAGCAATTCAAAACGAAGACATGTGAACTAATTAACAACTAAACTGATTCTCCCTGCACCAGTTCAATAAGGTTTGTGTTTTTTAATAAAGAGTTAAGAAAGTTTCAAACAAGTTAGGAAAAAAAAAAAGAGCAGTCTCCTCAATTGTAGAAGATCAAGAGTTTTATAGGTCCAAAATAACTTGAAAATTCTGAGTTTTACTGTTTTATGCACTTACAAACAACACTATCTGGTAAGCACCAGTAATAATTTGTACACAACTAATTTACTTTGGACATTACCAATAAGCATAATTTTCTATGAACATTATTAATGCTTAATATAATTTCCTCTAGACATTATTAAATTCTGGTATAATTTTCTGTAAACATTATTAATGATTGGTACACAAATAATTTGATTTAGATATTTTTTCTGCATAAAGGAATTCTTGTGCAAGTGCTTATAAAAGCAGTAGCAGCAAACTTAATAAAAATGTGATAGAATATTGATGTGTAACATTTATTAATAAATCTAATAAAAAAAAGTATTTATTTGAAACTTTATACACAAAATGGGTAAACAGCTAAAAAAAAGGATAGTAATGGAACAAAAGAAGAAAAAACAAAAAGATACAGAAAAGTTATATTTACTTGTTGAAGTACCCACTGAGAGAATTAGCTTCCATCTAGTAATGATAATTTGAAATACTATAAATTTATCCTTCGTGAGCCACAGGTTAAGTACAAACCCACTTCTACTAATGTTGGTTGCAAGTTAAAATCAAAATTCAAGGATTTTTTTTGTGGTTGTACAAATCTTTAAAACTCCTGCATGATATTTAGAATTTAAAAAAATTAGGGATAATGCTGGGTTTAGCAGGGAATTTGTGATATCAGGGTACAGCATCGAGACCAAAATCATCAAACTAAATTTAACATACAAGAAATTAATTAAATTGTCTTCTCTGAACTGGGATAGAAGTCTTGATAAGCAGTCGAAGTTACAGAAAGATTTCCTCACAGAATCCTATCAGCTTTTCAACATTTCCACTAAGAACTTTAAAAATGATATCTTTGCTAATGAAATGAGACAAATGATGCCAAGCTAAAAGATTCATTAAACTTTTTAGAGTAATAATTGAGTATTTAATATGTAAGAGTAATAATTGAATATTTATATATAAGATTTTTTTGCCAGATTTGAAGTGATTCAAGCAATGGTATATTATTTCTCTTTAAATATTTAGGAGAATATATTTTAAACTCTTTCCATGGTTTGTTATCTTTCAGGAATGACCAGAACAAATATGACTTAACTTATGTCTTAAAAGATTTAGATCTTTTTTAGGTTCTATGAAGACCAGAATTTGGAAAGGAAACAGAGGTAGATGTAGACTACAGTAGGAGAGTACTGTAGTCTACATCTACCTTAATAGGTAGATGTAGACTACAGTAAGAAGGCAATAAGGAAAAAGAACAAACTAGATAAGTTAAGAGATAAAGGAAGAGAGAACAGAAAGAATTAAAAGATATCAATGATGTTTTTAGTGCCACATGACTCCATGGCAGAAGAACTTCAATTCAGCAGTGAGGTAGAAAAATCAAGTGAGGACTCAGAAATCAGTGAGAAAGAAGATTTCCAGGGTAATGGTCAGAAACACAAGTATTCTTTCAACAACAAAGTTTTAATTTTTATGAACTAGAATTGTTTTATTGTAAATAATTATAAATAAGTAGAAACATTTTATCAACTGAGTATTACCTAGGTACAAGTCTGGAGAGGCAATAAATCTAGCAGTAAATGTTGACAAACTCATTGAATACTGTAATTCCAGCAACAAGGTTCAATGTTGGTGTACAACCTCATTTGGCAATTTTAAGTAATTTTTAAAGCTGGAGGTGTAAAAATGGATGATATACCACTATTTTGAAGCACACTTTATAGAATGAAGTTTAAACACATAGAACACAAACTAGATGTTGAGTGACACAAAGAAGATTTTGACAATTAGGAATCATCTTAAAGGCCGGGGGCTTATACTTCATTTTGATACTAAACTGGTGGTACAAATAACCATAGGACTTAATTTCATTCAAAAAATTGAGCGACTTGCAGTCTCAGTGAGCTCCCCAGATAACGACTCCATGGAAGACCATCTTTTAGGTGTTACTCAATGTCCGTCTTCAAAGGAAGTTGACCAAGCAGAGCAAGTGAACAATCTTTTAGAATATTATGGATGTAGAGAGCAGATCATAGGTATTTGCTGTGATACAACTACAAGTAACACAGGCAGAATCAATGAAGCAATCCAAATTCTTACAGATACTTTAAAAGTTCTAATGCTGTGGAATGTGTAGGAGACGCATATATTACTATATATTATTATATATACACTCATACTAGTGAGAAAACTAGGTCCAAGAAGGGGTCTTCATGTAAAGCTAAAGAACAAGTGGCCTGAAATGAAGGTAAGATTTTTGACAAATGCAACTACTGATATTATATTTTCTAGGAATGATTATGGAATAGCCTGTAAACTAGCCTCCTTCCTTGGAGCAGAAATACAAGATTTTAAGTTCCATCAACCTGGTGCCTGCCATGAGGCAAGGTTTTTAGATGCTATCTATATCCTCACTCTTTATATGACTAAAGATATCAGTAATATCTTAACAGAAAAAGAGGTGCTGCAGATAAAAGATGCAAGTTTGTTTATTGCAATTTGCTATGTTCCATGATTCTTAAAAAGTTTTTTTCGGGTTTCAGGCTCCCTACAATGATTTGAAAGCTATAAAGATATGCTATGCTTTGAAAAAGGTCAATAAGATGATTAGAAATGCTTTGCTTCTGAGCATGGGACGCCTTACCTGGTACTTAACTCCCCAAGTCTGTGTTTTATCCTTGGTTGATAAAGAAGTTCCAGCTGAAACAAAGTCTAGAAGAAAATTGACTAAAAGTATGACCAAAAAAGAGCTTGAAAACTATTTAAAAAGTTTTATTTTTTGAGAAATTTTTTACTAAAATAAAATCTTAGGCTTGCTAACAAACAATTTTTATTTTTTGTATTTTAAGATTTATAAATGTAAACTACCAAGCTTTAATAGTACCAATAACAATTGCGCATGATTTATACACCTCTTATTGATTTGTTTTAATTGCCCAAAATGTAACAAAATTTCTATTAGTAATGAATCAGCTTAACGCTGAAACTGAAAAAAATTAAATTTTATATCTAGCACGCCCAGTCAAAATAGAAACCTAAAACTTCTTTTGGTCTGATTTAGGTCACATAAAATGGAAATGAGTAAAGAGCTTATTTTTTTTTAAATTTTTTTTGGGATCCCAAAAAAAGAGCTTTTGGGAGATTAAAAAAGAAAAAAATTAAAGCTGCCACCTGTGGTAAAGATACCTGTGGTAAGCTACACCTGTGGTAAAGTCTAGTAAAGATAAATAACAGTTTATGCAACTTTAAAATATATAACAACATATTAAAGAAAAACTAATATGGTTTTTGTAGTGAAATATATGTTAACAAAAAAAAAGTTTGCAATCATATGTACAATTCAATCAGAATATCATATAACTACTACAAACCAAATCCTGAAGCTTAAATTTATCTGTAGCATAAATTTATCTGGATAAACTTTACTAGTGTTTTTGTTAATGTGGTTTTTGAGGTGTGCAACAACAATGATTTTTTTATAAATAATTTTTAACAATCTTCAGGAAAAAGTTACTTTTAGTAATGAAACATACAAAGAAATTTTGTCTATAAAATATCTAAAAAAAAAATGAGTATGCCATCATTAGTGTGGTGTTTGTGATGCATCTATAATTATTACTTATCTTTAAAAAAAAAACTAAACCAACCTTCTTTGAACTTCCTCTAACAATTTTTCTCTATCTTGGTTGTGAAAATCATATATTGCTCTAAGGATCGGGTACGAATAATTCAGTGCTTCATGCATTGACTATATTATAAAGAATTAAATAATATAATAATAACAATAATAAAAATTTTTAAAATTTTATTTAGCCAGAAAACCCAGGGAATAAATTAAAAATAGTAAAAAAACAAACATGTTTTATAGGTTTATTTTGCTTAGTTACTTAGTTACTAAACTAGATTATTATACTAACTTAGTTACTAAACTAGGTTCTTATACTAACTTAGTTACTTAGTTACTAAACTAGATTATTATACTAACTTAGTTACTAAACTAGGTTCTTATACTAACTTAGTTACTTAGTTACTAAACTAGATTATTATACTAACTTAGTTACTTAGTTACTAAACTAGGTTATTATACTAACTTAGTTACTTAGTTACTAAACTAGATTATTATACTAACTTAGTTACTAAACTAGGTTATTATACTAACTTAGTTACTAAACTAAATTATTATACTAACTTATTTTATTATTAGTTTTATGAAAATTGATAAATTAAACTGTTATGTAAATTAAACTGTTTTAGTTTTTCTGAATAGATCTACTTTATACAAACTTTTTTACTTATTTTATCTCAGAAAAATAAACTAAATCTTATTTATTTCATTTAGCTCCCACTCTAAAGTTTTTTTTAACTAATTATTTTGCTATTACTTAGTTATTAAATTAGGTTTTTAATTTTGTTTTGTATTTTTACTTATCTTATATGCAAACTAAACAAAAAATTAGTAGCCTTTTTGAATGTAGTGGGATAACTGTAAAAATTTAAGTATTTCATATTCTTTGACCATTTGTATCCCAGTAGGTTTTGAGTTATACTAAAAATTATCTGGAAAATTTTATATATTATCAAACCATTGATCCTGGTTGCATCTCTACTTCTCACTTTGAAAAAATTTGTTTTAACAAAAACCTCCAAAAAGATTTTATTTACTTTACTCATAAGTTTTAAAAACTGTTTATTGTGATTATTTAATAAAATGATAAAAAATATTTTCAATAAACTTGGCTTTTCTTTTCTGAGCATTGAGCAATTTTATTTTGATTTAGAAAAAATTGTTTTATAATTTCTTTTCTATTTCTCATAATAAATATCATGTGTTAAAGATTTTCTAAAAAAAACAATAACCTTTAAACAAAGTTTTGTATCTTCATCTAAATCATCCAAAGGAGAAGGTTGTGGTTTAGCACTATCAACAACATCCAGTTTTTCAACATTACTTGTATTTTCTGCATTGTTGTCTGGAACTTCATTGAACTTGTATAATTTCCAAGTCAAAACCTGAACAAACAAAAAATACCCTTTTATTGTTATTTTTTTAAATTTTATATATTAAAATTGAGTTTATAAAGTTACAAAAAAATATCATAAACAAAAAAAAAAACTAATTCCAATTAATTAATGTCAAGTAAATAAATCGGCAATATTGAATACAATTTATTTATTTGAAAAGAAAACTATAAAAAGTTTATTAAATCATTCTGTTTTGTTCTGTTTTTAACCATCTTAATTTGTCATAAACATAAAATTTAAAATCAGTGATTTAAAATCATGTAATTATCTTTGTAGGATTTGAAACTTTTTTATATACAGATTTTTAGACATATCAAAATGGCTGATCAAGATCAGTGATTCAAAATCAGATTTTGAAAATTTTTAGTTGCCATCAATTTTATAGATCATCATCAAGATTAAAAACATCTCAAACTTCTAAAGATCAAAAACAATGATCTTAACTCCTAACAACATAATAAGATTGTTTTTTTTTTTCAATTCTTCCTCCATTTTTACAGTTGTTTAGCAACATTAAAAAAAAACTTTGCAAATACAATATCTGAAAGAGATTCGCAACATATCCTGTTGTGTACAAATATTATAAATATACAGTCCTATTTATCTTTAAGGAATATTTAACCATATATTTTAAAATAAATCGTTTTTTAAATTTTTATAAAAAAAAACTATGAAAATTGTTTTGAGATTTACCTCAAGATCTCTTAGCAACCATTGCTTGTTGAATCCAGTTCCCTGACATGCAAGATTGACAATACAAGGAACAATTCCACTGTCAATAATCAGCATGATTGTTTCTTCATTTAATCCAGCATTAAGTGAGTTCAATACAGATTTGCAAACTAAACCTAATGCCCATTTACTTTCAACTGCCAATAAAGCTCCTAAATACAAAATTAAGTTTTAACTAAATTTCATAAAACCTTTATATATAATTCACATCAAGTTATATAAGTTGACACACACACGTTATATAAGTACACACACGTTATATAAGTTGAGTTATATATGCTTAATACTTATTTTAAAGAAATTATATTTGTTAAAACCTTGAAAAAAACACAATGAAAAAAATAACACAAAACAATAACAAAAAAAACAAACAAAAAAACATGCCATAATTTGGTAGGCTTTCTTTAACATAAACTAAAAGAGATGTAAGCCGTTCGCTGTCAAGGATATGGGAAGTCCCTGTTTGAATTTCAATAACAGATTCTTTTGCCATAACAGTTTTCCGAGTTTTAAAATTTACAGTGCTTACCATCATCCTTTCAACCTGATATTCAACAATGCAGACTTGCTTGACATCACTTCCTGGTTCTTTTAGAATAGCAAACGAGCCAATTCTGAATGTGTCTGGAAATCCAGCCACAAACATCAATGTAAACAATGCAATTAACGACGGCTTCTAAAATATGTAAATTTAATGTAAATTACCAACAACAAAAAGATTACAAAATAAAACTTAAAATGTAATATAAACAACTAATTAAGCTTATCTATATGTTTATATATATCAAAGAGTCAAAAAGTTTATAGTTTATACAATAAAATTCAATATTAATAACTTTTACCTCTGAATTTTTACCCAATTCTGAAAGAATAGAATTAGCTTGCTTTGTTACTGCACTATTCCAAGCATGAATGGGTAACAAGTTACGCAAAACAGATTCAACCCCTGATGCTGTATCTAAATCTGCACTGTAGATAATGTAAATATATATATATATATATATATTTATATGTGTATATATATATATGTATATATATATATATATATATATATATATATATATATATATATATATATATATTTATATGTGTATATATACATATATATATACTTATATAATATATTTTATTTCAGGTTTTATTTATTTAAAGTTATTAAAGTTTAAAAACAAACTAACATTAGTTAGGTATTCTAGCTTGACACTAATATTAGTGTCCCTAGGCGACAGTTTACAACATTTTTCTCATCATCATTTTTTCAAAATTGGAAATGTTCTTATAACATGCTGACATATTATTGATAATAGAAATTAATTTTAAATTACTTGATTACAGAAAATGATTTTAAATGACATTCATTACATTTTATTTCAGGTTTTGTTGTATAAAATGCTTCCTATTTAACAGAAATTAAAGTTTTCTCAAAGTTTTAAACTTTTTTTTTACTTGAATAAAAAGACTTTACTTGAAAATGTTTTTAATAAAATTTATTATTATGTATTTTTAAATTACTGAAATAGAAAAAAATTTTTAATTCACTTATATATTTAATAATAAAGGTTAAGAATAAGAAACTGTAACAAAAATTTTAATAAAAAAAGTATTAAGTAATGTTACTTTTTTAAACACTGGGCTCCAGTTTTAAATAACTGAGATATTGTAATCTCACCAGCTAAAGACGTTATTTCTAAGCATCTTGCTTTTGCAAGGCCAGCATCAATCACCTAAAAATCGCAAAAAAATTGCATAACAATGATTCACAAAATTTTCAAAATAATTTTTTCTTCAATTATGAAGAACAGTTTCATAAAATAAAGATAACATATATACCTCGGGCTGAAAACATTTGAGCGTTTTTGTAAGAACACCAAGAGTAATAGTTCGTAATTTGATTCCAAAACTCTGATCTTCAATTATATCAAATAGAATTGGAATAAGTTCGGTTGATACAAATGATGAAAAATGCACAAAGTAAGAATCCCCATACTTAAAAATTAAATTATAAAAATCATGAACAATGCAACACAAAATAAATTAAAAATAATTAAAAATATAAACAGAATAATAGTCAAACAAAATACAAATGAAATCTTTATTCATTCATGTATTTTTTTTATCAGCAAGTTTTTTGTCTAGTTTTTATATGTAAAATATTCACAACTTTTGTATTTACAAAATATACAAATGGCTATTTAACACCTAAAAAATACAAATAATATTTATAAAATATTAAATTATTAATTAATATATTTATTTTAATATTAACATTAAACACCTAAAAAATAAAAAGAGTATTGTTTATATTATCCTATGAATATAATATCATATATAGAATCATAAATAGTATTGTATATAAAGATACAAATATAAAGCTGATGACTTTCTCAATTTTTTGAAACTTTTTTTGTTTGTTTTCTGGGTAATGACTGAAAAAGTTGAAAAACAAATATATTGCAAAAATATGTATTTAAATTTGTATTTACAAAAACATTTTGGAAATCCAGAAAAACAAAAAATTGAAAGTAATATCAAGAATTGTGGATATTTATTGTGGATAATTGTGGATATGCAGAAAAAGATAGGATGAGAGAAGGAAGGAGGAGGTGGGGGGGGGGGTAAATGAACCCAACCCCTTCCCCCAGTGACCTCAGGGGTCACTGCCTATAGAATATTTATATTAGCATATTACTATAATATACTCTAATATTTATACTAAGGCTTTTTTTCAAAACATCTTAAGGTGCATTTTGAGAAAAACGTAATTAAAAAAAAAAAATAAGGAAAACTCTTAATAAAACAAGAAACTCTTTATAAAACGTTTTTTGAAACATAACTTTAATGATTTTTTTTTAAATATTTATTCAAAAATATATATTTAATAACAGTTGTAGGCATCTCAACTAGTTTTTTTTGTAAAAAAAACTCAACTTTGATTTTTTTTACCTTGGGCTTTGAAAAAAAGTTGTAGTATAGTTGAAAATTATCAAAAAAAATTATAAAAAAATTATCTAACAAAATTTTTAAAATCTTACATTTTTGTTAATTGGTAAAACTGCACCTATCAAACACAAAACTTTTTCAAATATACCCGGTTTACTGTCTTCATTGTTTTTAATATCTTCTGATACATTCGATACAGAAGCAGAAATATCTTTTGACTGTGCATCATCTTCTGGTCTTAAAAATAAATGGGTGATGTCTACTATTTCATTGTCATTTGGTAATTCTAAAATACAGTTTATAGACAGTTCTGAAGAAGTATCTTCTGATTTTATATCAGTTGTTGATTTCATGAATAAACGGCTTATGTTATGCACAGGGCGCTCATACAAAAGTTCTGCTGAACCTAAGTTGTCTATAGAAATCATAGGAGAGGAAAGACTTTCTTCCATACTTTCAGAACCTTTACTTTTGTTAAGTATATCTTCTTCATCTTCTTCTAATGGAGGAGGAAGTTCTTCAATAATACTTTTATGTATAGAGAAATAAGAATCAGAGGAAGACATTTTATACTCCACCTCATTATTTTCACTTTTTTCTGAGAGAAAGGTGAGAGGAGTGTTTGAGGACTGAGAGGAGCTAAAAGCATGAGTAGTGTTTTTATCTGAATTTTGTGTAAACGAATTAGTTGTAACACTCATAACAATCTCTTCACTTTCAGATAGTCCAAAAGATTCTGATTTTGCAAAACCTAGGGAAAAAAAATCTGTTATTTAAATTATATATATAAATATATAAAATAAAATATATAAATAATATATTAAAAATATATTAAAAATATATAAATACAAAATTAACTGATATTTAAAAATTGTCTTCAACACGATGATAAAATCTGATGATAAAAAAAAACACGATGATAAAATATTTTGTCAAAGTATTAACAAGAATAGAATAACAAACAAAACCTGGTGGTGATTTGATACAACCAACTAGCTTTTGCAGACATGTGAAAAATAATGATATTGCATCATTGATATAAACTGCTTCAACACCTTTGAAATTAAGTTTATAAAAAAGTTAACTATAAAAAATAAATAATAAGGAAGCTCACAATTTATGTTTAAAAAGGCTTAGTTTAAACATAAGTTTTTTCTGTTTTTACTTTTTTTCTTAAGTTTTTTTTTTAAGTTTTTTCTGTTTTTACTTTTTCATTTATGTATACACACATTGTTTATGCTTAGTACTATTTGTACACAGCAGTTATTTTGCTGTCAGCAAAAAAAATTTTAAAATTAATTTTAGAAACTTTTCCTAAAATAGTATTTAAATGGCTAGCAATGAGCATTAGTTGCATTATATGCATTTTTTATAATTATTACTAATTATTACTAATTATTATTAATTAGTTATCATACTTATTAGAAGACTAATTGGTTTTTTATTCTTAACAAAATTTTATAATATTATCAGTTACATACCAAGGCACCTAAAACATATATAAAATACACATTTAAAACATAATTGCAACAAGTAGCTTTACGGAGAAGTGGAATTCAACTAATATTTGATCTAACACTGTCAACTAATATTAATATTTAAGATCTCCCTCAACAGTCATATTCACTACAGTGCACCATCTACCATGACTGCCCCAGTGGTAAAACAAGTTAGTCTTGCTAATTGAAGATGTGTTCAACAGAACAGGCCTGTTCCATGTGAACCAATTTATCAATTTTTTTTTTAACATTTTGTTTGGTATTAGTATAGTAGTTTAATATTTTAACTTAATTAATCTTGTTTTCTTTACAGAAAAGTAAAATACTAAAAACATAAATATAAAAACATAAATACTGAATAAACAAGCCTTACAAAAACTTTAACAATCTTGATAGTTTTCTGACTCAAAAAATTTTTTTTTTAATCTCTTTTAATCACAGAAAAAGTTTTTTTTTTTAATGTTAATTCACCTCCCCAAGACCGAGAAGGTTACTTTAGTCAAGGAGGCTCTATGACTCCAAAACATAAACCTCAACAAACAAGGCCACTGCGCAGAGAAACAAATCGAGCACAATACTACCAGGAATGTGATGGGGATTGAACTCGGAACTTCTCACTTGAGGAGAGTGCTCTACTACTACATTACTATCACACTTAAATCTTATCATGCAATTATCTTAAACTGCAGTTATTTTATGCATGCTGAATCAATGTGTTTATTGCCGAAAACCAATTCCAACAAAAAGGCATTTTTACACTTTTCAAATTTTAGTATTTTTTTAAGTTTATAAATGAAAGTTGGTTTCTCATTCTTTTTTTTTTAAATTAAACAAAAAATGCATGTTGTGAATTCATATTTAATATTGTTCTCATAAAGACATGTGGTGTTTAAAATAATTAAGAACATTCAGAAATTACATCGTTACCCTATTTTACAGTATTCAAAATTTCAAATTCGTATTTAAAATATTTTGTTTGAAACATTAAAAAAATAATTAAAAAAACTTTTTATCATTATTCTCTCATTTGATTAAGACAGCAGCATTTTCCCCAATTGATAAGTTATAAAAAATAAATAAGATATATAAGTATATTTATAGAAAAATTTTAATAACCCTGAGTTAAAATTATACATAAATATTACCCAACTGATGTTTATGTATAATTTTCTTTACGTTTAAATGTTTTAATTTTTGTTTTTATAACTGATTTTAGTAACTATAGTAACAGCTTTTTTTTTCTGATTATTACTATTATTATTTATATTAATAATTGTAATTACTATAATTTTTGCAATATATAATAAATGTAATATAATATATGTAAATACTGATACTTATAGTTTTTTCTTCCAAGCTAAAAATTGTTATTATCAAAAAAATCTATCTATTTACTTTAATTATTACTACTTTTTACTTTTTACTTTTTAAAAATTTTTATTACTAAAATCATACATAAGTATACCTTCCCATTTTCGCTTTTGTAAACACTCTGAAAGACTAATGGCTAAAGAAGAAAGCTGTATCCAAGATTGATGATGAATGTAGGCAGCCAATAAAACTGTTGTAAGACCCTTTGTCGGAAACAACCCTTGAAAAAATATTTGCTGTTCGTAAAATAAAAAAAAAAAAAATCCAAAAATAATTATAAAATTATAATAGATAATAAAAAATAATGCTAAAAAAATACTTTTTTTTTAAAATCAGTTTTAAATAATTTTTAAAAGCACCAATGTCATTTTACATTAACGAACTCTTAATAAAAGTGATTATGTCATAAAACCAATGCTATATTAAAGCATTGGTTTTATGACATAATCACACATGCAATTCAAAAAAATTTATATTCAAAATAAGCATATTAAAAATATCAATCTTATTTAAACATTTTAAATAAATTTTTTATAAGTTTATGATTTTAAACACTTTATACAATTTTTGGAAATTTTTAATAAGTTGCTTTACTTTTATGATATCGGCGAATAAAAAAAAGTGATTGTTTACTATTTTAAAAATTTATCTAATTTTAATCTAATTTTAAATTAAAATTTAAAATTATTTAAAATGTTTAAAATAGAATTGATATTTTTAATATGCTTATTTTGAATATAAATTTTTTTGAATTGCATGTGCTTGTCGTTAACAAAAGTATGTAGTTACCATAGTTACATCTAACCTCCATTTAATGCGATATACATATTAAAGTTTAAAAACAAACTAACATTAGTTAGGTATTAAACTAACATTAGTTAGGTATTCTAGCTTGACACTAATATTAGTGTCCCTAGGCGACAGTTTACAACATTTTTCTCATCATCATTTTTTCAAAATTGGAAATGTTCTTATAACATGCTGACATATTATTGATAATAGAAATTAATTTTAAATTACTTGATTACAGAAAATGATTTTAAATGACATTCATTAAGCTTTATTTGAATGAGATTTTAACAACATGAACTTAAGCAGATCATTACAATAATTTTAACAAATATAAAATACTTTATTTGTTTAAATATTGTTAAAATACTAAATATTTGTTAGTATCTTTAATGGTATATCAAAAATTTAATTAGAGAAACTTGTTATTATTAAAATAGTATTTTAAAACTTGTATTTTACACTACCTCCAGGAGTAAGACGAGATATCGTTACTTTATGAGAACTTGTGTGACTATATTAAAAAGAAAAAAAAGTAAAAAGTTATTTCAATTATTAAAAACAAAAAACCTTTAAAACCCACAAAAAAAAAAAAAAAATGCTTTTAAGTAAAACAAAAATAAAAAAATGTACCCTTTAGGATACACTTCAGAACGGTAACATCCTAGACATAAATCGAAATCTTTACAATCATTGCAATGTATTCTTGTTTCAATTATAAAGGCATTGCAGCTATTACAGGTAAACCTATAATGTAAAAACAGTCCCTCAACTTCTTGTTTAACAACAAAATCTAAAAAATTTTAAATCTAGCATCATTTTTGAAGATAACAACAAAACAATTACATCAGATCTATGATTTCATGCTGATCAAAATGATCTTGAACTTTTACGTTATTAGAGTAGCAATCTGCACACAAATCTAAATCAGTGCAAACAAGACAGCGATACCTAAGAAAGTAAACCATAAATTTTAATAAAATTAAATTTTAAACTGTCATTCTTATATGCTATCATATAAATACATATATAAGCATATATATATCTAATATAGCGTATATATATATATATATATATATATATATATATATATATATATATATATATATATATATATATATATATATATATATATATATACATTTTCAGTGCAAAAAGCCATTTTTTTATATACAGTTTGTTCAATAAAAAAAAAAAAAATAAAAAAAAAATTATTGCTGCCCCAACCCAAACCCTCAGTCAATGTAGCAGCAACTTCTTGGCAGGTTCTCCCTAAATCAATCAATGTATGTAATGAAGCTATCACACTTCCTAAATCTGATTGCAAATCTTAATGTGCTTTTAATGTTATACATATATATATATATATATATATATATATATATATATATATATATTTATATATATATATATATATATATATTTATATATAATATATATATATATATATATATATATATATATATATATATATATATATATATTTATATATATATATATTAGACTGCTTCATTTTGATGTCATGAAAAGATTTAAAGTACCATGGAGTTTTATCTGCTGCACAGACCCCTATTTTATTAGTAGATTTTTTTTTGAGTTTTAACCACTTTTAGGGGTTGCTTAAGTGCCCCAATCGTCTAATTTTAGACTTTTTTTACCCTTTTTTAAGCTTATTTTCAACACATTTGAGCAAGTTCTAAAACTCAAAATAATTCTATTTTTTTTCTTTCCAGAGTTTCTTCTAAGTTAGTAGAAAAAAATAAAAATGCATGGTAATTTAATTTGCTTAAAATATTTTGTCTTAACCTAACTAAAAAATTGCATAATTATGTGGATTTTTACCAATTTTTACGCTTCGCATTTACTTTTGCGTACTTGCTTAAAACATGTTATGCAAATTACTTTTTAGCAAAGACAATATTTAATTTTCATTTAAAAACGCGGGAAATAATTATTGATAACTTTCATGATATACTTACTTCATATGCTTATTAGAGCTATTTACTACAGTTTATTCATGTCAGGAAAAAGTAAGAAAAAAGTAAATTTTTTGGTTGGGGAATCCAGGTCATCCTTACCAAAAGACAAATTTTCTACAGAGCAAGCGGTTTTGCAATACTTCTTGCATTTAAAGGAGAAGCATCCAAAACAAAAAGAAAGTAGAATTATCCATTGTCTGTTTGAAATCAGATGCCATAATGAAAACTCTTTATGCTGTACTCTTTCAAAGTTAATTGCACCTTGGTTGAAGGGTGGATTTCAGATTTTGCAATAACAAACAATTAGGTATGTTTTTCTTTTTTATTTGTATAATATTATTTATTAGAGGTAAACAAGAAGTTGTTGAGACAAGACTGAAGATATTGCTTTTTTATTAGACCAATTAGGAGATAGAAAAACAAGAATAGGTGGATTAGACACAAGGTACATTTCCTCTGTTAACAGGAGTTTATCCAAGTTTGAGATCAAGTTTGAATAAAACCATGTCTGAGAGTGAATTCAGTTCCAATAGATCCGATAAAAATGAAGATAATGATGATTTCCCATATCCAGATCCAGAGTTAAAGAAGAAAGTCAAAAAAGCAGATACTGTTCTACTTCCAAAAGATATTCTCAAGAGAACTGCTGTGACTGCTGTTGGGGAAGTAATAAGTCATAGGTAGCATACTGGCATGGTAATAGTATAATTGCTAAATTAGGTGGAAATATAGATGAATTTAAATGTTCAACCTCTACAGCATTAAGAGCAGCAGATAAAGTTATTTATGATGAATCAAAGAGGATCAAGGACCATTCCCAGTGGGCACAGTACGTTTTTAAAACGTTCTTTGGACGTTTTTATTAGGTTTAAACCTTATAAAAACGTCTAAAAAACGTTTAAAAAACGTACCGTGCCCACTGGGTTTGAGAAATTTCAGAAATAATAATAAGAACATTTTAGTTCAACTCCATTTTGATGGAAAAGTATGTCATGAATATACTGATGGGAAAAAATTGGAAAAAGATTGATTAGCAATATTAATAAACGGTAACATGGAAACGCACCTGTTAGGAATTCCAGTAATTTCTTCCGGAACTGGTGAAAATCAAAAAGATGCGATCAGAGATATCTTGAATTGCTTTGACCTTACAAACAGTATACAAGCTGTTACATTTGATACAACCAGAATCAACACTAAAAACAAAAATGGAGCTGTATCTTTACTGATAAATGAAGCTTTTCAGCGACCAGCTTTATCTATTGCATGCCGACATCATGTAAACGAGCTACACATAACACATTTCTAGAAAAATTATCCAAGTAATGTTACTCCTGGACCAGATAATACGCTGTTTAAAATATTAAAATCAGCATGGAATGATCTTAATGTAGAGAACCAGGTAGGGTTTTACAAAATTGGTTAACATTTTTGTAAAATATTATTGTACCCTAGTATTTTTTCAATTTTGAGCTCTTTGATTTTTTTTGACATTTTAAATAAAAAAGGTGTTGAGAAGATTGACTATTCCAGATGAAACATGGCTTGGTCATCAAAAGCATAAAAGTATAACGTTCTGCAGAAATATTGTGACCCATGAAAAAGGTAGCCCGATGACTAGATATTTTAATATGTAGTTATGTATACAATATGTACTATGAAGTAGTAATATATCCTAGATTTTTCTTGTTTAATTCTATTATTCTTTATAAGACAAAAATATACATACCTATGTTTATTGCATTATACCAATATACTTCTGATTTAATTTAATTTTTAGGATGGCGCTACAAGGAAGGACTACATTGAGCTGACAGAGCTTACACTTATGGTGCTTTCTGAGGAAAAGTACAAATTTCGTACACCCGGAGCAATCCATCATGCCCGTTATATGGCAAAAGGTAGAGAGTTGTAGGTTTATGATAGGAAAAAGTCCAAAGTTAAAAAATTATAGCTTCATAGCAAAAAAAAAAAAAATGAACTTGTTATACATGATCAAAAATTTAGCTTTTCAAAAAAATAAAAATGTATATTTTTATAGGTATCTACTACCTAAAGCTCCAGCTTATGATGGATGCAATACCCAGTCTGACAAATCGACTTAAAAATGAATATATATATATATATATATATATATATATATATATATATATATATATATATATATATATATATATATATATATAAGGATTCTATTATAAATAAAAAGTTTTGATTAAAAGTTTCTAAAATATAATTTTTTTTAACGAAAGCTAGTTACTTAACAATTTTTTGTTTATCCAGGATATGAGAGCTCTTTGGCAAATGAATAGGTTTAAGGAGTACAATTTGATTGGGGCAGAATCAGTCATTGAATCAATCAAACAGCACACATGGTTTCTGGACCCTTACCTTATTGTTCTAGCCTTAGCTGATGAAAACTGTGAAGAAAGAGGTGAAATTACTCAAAAAAAACCTTTTTTATGTTGACTATTCCTTGAAAAAGTATGCTTGATTATATTTTTGAAAAACTAAAAATTTGTATTAAAACACGAAAATTTTATTTTTGAAATTTTAATTTTAAAATTTTTTAAAATTTAAATTTACTTTTTTTTCTACTTTCAACACAAACATTAAAAAGAACTCCTTTTTTTTTTATTTTTATTAAAACTCCTAACTCCTTTATATACAATTATCCTGTGGATGCATACAGCTGATAATCTAATAATCAAGCTGCATAAATAAAAGTACATATTAAATAAAAGTTAAATGCAATTTTAATCATTGCACAGCAAAAAGTAAAAACATAACAAACCTGAAAATTAAAAATTTTTATTAAAAATTTATGAAAATATTTATATCAAAAAAATTATATAAATTATTTATGAAAATATTTATATCAAAAATTCCTTTTTGCACTATATAGTAAATGTATTTATAATTAGAAACAAATTTGGGTCAAAAATGTTTTAGGTGATAATAAATTTTAGCTAGTCTAAGGATAATGTGTTAGGTGGTAATAAATTACTAAAACCTTTTTATATTTAATTTTTTTAAATAGAATTTTCTAAATCGAAAATAGAACTATATTTCAAAAATACAATTCATAAACTAATACACTAAAGTTTTTTAATTGACTTCCCAAAAAACAATTGACTGTCAAGTGTTTGTGATAGCCAATCAAATTGACTGGCCTTTTTTGTATTATACATACTATTTTGTGGTCAGCCTCAAGAACAATTAGTGCAGTCAAGAAGTACTACTAATTTTTTTGATTGATTGATATAACTGAGCTGGTGAGAATCAGAATGATAAACATTTCCTCAATTTGAGATTTTTAAGGTTTTATTAGATTACTGTTGAGAAAACCCTAAAAACAAAAAAACAAAAAAAAAAACAAAAAAAAAAACAGTTGCCAGACTCTTTACATTAACTTACACTAGTCTCAAATTTAACATAATGATACTTAGCAATTGTAAATATTGAACCAAATCAATTTTTTTTTTAAAATTTATTATAAATCTCTAAACACAATAACTCAAAAATGTGGTAGGGATGTGACCAGGAACATGATAGGGATTGATTTTAGTACTTCTTACCAACAAAGCAAGGGCTTTACCACCACACCACTAGTGCTTATTTTTGCATGCTGCAGATCCCTGCTGCATAGGGTGTCCCAAAAAATTTTTTTTTTGTGCGCTATTAAAAACTTGGCTCTTATATGTAAAAAGACGAAATATATAAAAAATATTGATCTGAGACAAGTATAAGGGCTTGGTGTAAAACTTGAAATTTTTAAAAAATGTCAATTTTTGTCATGTTTTTTAAGTTTTTATTATTTTAATTGTACATGTGATATAAAAAAGATGAAATTTATTCAAAAGTAGGACTTTTTAAATATAATTTTTTAAAGAAGTCATCTTTTACTTTTATTCAATTGTGTATTTAATTTTTTTTCTTGATTATTGGTATTTTATTGATCATTGCTATTTTTTACTTATAAAATTTTGAATTCTTTAATATACATGTGATTTAAAACTGTTTCAAAGTTTTTAGTTTCATAATTAAATATATTGTTAAAAATGGGTCATACAATAAAAAAATCCAGCAAAAAAGGAACAGAGGGAAAATAAAAGTACACTGTTCAAAGCAGTTTAAGATGAACTCTATATCTGTTAAAATATCCCATAAATGAGCTTCCATTCAACCAGCTGCCCAGTGTCAGAAATATCCTGCAATACTTTCACTTTTTAAAATCTTCTAGGTAATTTTAATATCTAGTTTTTTTCTAATTTATTTACTTAACCTACAGTTCATGAATATAATTATATATTTCAGTTAATTCTCTTTTATATAGGAGCACTAGATTTCAGTCCAGCAAAGAAATTATTGCTTTTCCAACAAAAACAGGAACCAGAAGTCCAGTTTGCCAGTATAGAGCATGCGAAAGATCAATCAATAGATGCATAACTTCAGCTGTCACTGACATCTGGATAAAAGCTGGCTTTATGTGCAACATTATTAGTGGAAGATCTGTTAGGTAAATTTTACACAAAAAAAATTATTATAGGCTTATCTTGTTTTTTAGTAACTTCAGCTATGTAATATTTTTCAGTGAAAGGATCCTAAAACTCACAGAGAAATATAAAAAAATAAAAGGATGGAGTAAACTAAACTGGAGTTCAAGTAAAGGGATCTGGATTCAAAAGCAAGTAGATTTCCAGGTGGAGGTTAATACCTCGTTTGATATATCTGTTCCTACAATAATTGACATGATAATGAAAGATCAGAGAAGAACCGAAGATGAAAAGAAAGAAGATGTAGCCTTCTACGAAGACCAGATATCTAAAAGGAATATGACCATGACTGCACAGCATAATGAAGAATTTGAAATTAAGGTTCTGCGAAGAAAGCAGAGGTGCGAAAGAGTTAGGCAATTGAATGATCAGAAAAATACAAAGGCTCAAAAAGAAAAAAGGACTTTGCAAACATTTGACAGATTGCAGAAATCAACAGACGAGAAAAGTACTGACAAAGCTTTGGATGGACAAATTGAATTTGAAGATGATGTTAGCCCATTTGAAAGTTCCATTTTATGTGAAGAAAGTGATGATTCTGAATATGATGTATCCAAATCAAAAAAATCGAAAATAATTTTAGAGTTAACTCCAGATGAACTAATTGAAGCTACTTCTGCTGTTAGCATTCGGTATAGAATCGGTGTTAGGCCCCAGACTGCTATAATTTCTGCTATCTACAATAAAGCAGGTGTTGACTTGCATGAGATTAATTTATCAAGATCTAATATACACAGAAAAAGATACAAAATTATTGAAAATCTTGGTAAATATTATTCACCAAAGTGATTAAGTCAATTTTTTTTATTATCTCTATTATTTTAAATGTATAATTTAATTGATTTAGGAAAAACACTATGACAGGATCTTGTTGATGTTTTAAAAGGAAAAAAACTCATAGTCCATTTTGATGGGTAACTTGTTAGACAGCAGGAAGAAGAGAATGATCTGACAGTTAACTGTAAGAGAATTGCAGTTAGTGTAACTAGCCCAGATTTGGAATGTAGAGATGATTTTTTGCTTGGCATAGTGCAGGCAAAAAATTCAACTAGGTCCGAGCAGGCAAATTTAATCCTCAATCTCTTGGAATACTATGATATTGTTGACAATATCATTGGTGTTTGCTGCGACACAACTGCATCCAAGACTGGAAAATTTGCGGGAGCAGTTACAATCCTATCAACTATCCTTAATACAAGTCTTGTCTGGTGCATGTTTTGCCACCATATTATTGAAGTACATATTAAACATTTTATGACTGCTCAGACTGACGC
Organism: Hydra vulgaris; assembly: GCF_038396675.1. Lineage (NCBI taxonomy): Eukaryota > Metazoa > Cnidaria > Hydrozoa > Anthoathecata > Hydridae > Hydra > Hydra vulgaris. Next base: position 49,377,739 of record NC_088927.1, on the reverse strand, counting down.
CGAGACCAAGTCTACAAGAAGATAAATTTATGTGCGCTTACAGAAGGCTTGGTCAACAATTGTTGACAAGATAGACAAATCATCAGACAATCTGTTTAAGTTTAACTGGACTGCTTTAGAGATTGGATCACCTGTCTATAATATAGCCAAGGCAGCATTAAAGTTTGGGGAAACTGCACTTCATGAAAATATTTTCAAAAGAGGAGACTACAAAAATCTTTGTCAGTTATATGTTTACTACCTTGGTAGTCATGTTCTTGCTATAAAATTTTATCAGCCAGGAGCTTGCCATGCAGCAAGGTTTAAGGCAGATGCAATTTATTTGCTTACATTAGAAATGACAAAGAACATCTCAAACATCATGAATGAAAAGGAGAAGAAGATGGTTAAAACAGCTTCTTTATTTATATCTTTAACATACTGTCCTTAGTTTTTCAAAAGCTCTCTTAGTATTAAAGCACCAGTTAATGATTTAGCAGCATTCAAAGATGTGTTTGATTTAAGCAAAGAATATCCTGAGTTTTCTCAATCAATACTGAAAAGCATGCAAAATCATACCTGGTATTTAAGTCAAGAGCTTGTTGTAATGGCTTTAGTTGATGATAATGTTGAAAAAGATGAGAAGAAGAATATACTCCAAAAACTGTCACAGTTTCCTATTCCTGAAGAAATCATGAAGGGTAAACCTAAAATGCCTGTAATCACATCGTCTAAAACACTATCAAATTTAGTTGGTGATCAGAGCTGGATTTTATTTTGCCTAGCCAAGGTTACCCATGACCAGGTTAAGTTAGCTGCACAAGGGGACTAGACTATTTTAGACAACTTTAAGTTTTTTGTTAAAAATATGGTAGTCACCAATGATTGTGCAGAAAGAAATATAAAACTGATCCAAGACTTTATTATGTCATACCGAAATGAAGATATAAAGCAGAATGTTTTGTTGGTTGCAAAAAATCACAGAAAAACGTTGAATAAAAATTTGACTAAAACCCAGCTAAATCAGATTTGAAGTGCTTGTGATATTTGTTCAACACATGCAACATATATTTCACATAATTTTTAATATGATAAATGCTTAACATAATTTTTTTCTAATATTTACAAGTTTAATCGTAAAAATAGCAAAAAATAAAAAAAAATCAAAAACTTGAAGTTTTACACCAAGCACTTATAACTGTTCATATTTAAAAATTCTGATATATTTGGTCATAATATACCTAGTAACCAAGTTCTAGATAGCGCACATCTCTTTTTTCCAAAAAAAAAAAAATTTTTGGGACACCCTACTGCTGCAGCATGAATAGTAGGTACTTATACATCATACCAATACATTACTGTTGAGGGAAAAAAACAAACTCTAAGCTAAAGTAAAGATTTTTTGACAATTACCAATTTTGTAATTTTCTTATTAAATGCTTTTTTTTAATTATCAATTGATGTTTTACAATTATCTTTGATATGTTCTACAAAACATATTATAAAACTAATTAAAAAACTTATTAAAATGCTGTATGTATGTATATATGTATGTATATATATACATATGTGTATATACATATACATATATACACAGACACACCTATATATATACACACACACATATATATACATATATATTTATATATATATACATACATATACATATATATATATATATATATATATATATATATATATATATATATATATATATATATATATATATATATATATACACACACATATATATATATATATATATATATATATATATATACACACATATATATATATATATATATATATATATATATATATATATATATATATATATATATATATATATATATATATATATATATATATATATAAACATACATAGATACATATTCACACAAATAGCATTTTATAAAAATAGATACATAAAAAAACAATAAAATAAAAAACCTTCTTCCATGAATTTCTTTATTGCACCCGTCACAATTAACTACTACTTCCAAAACAGATGAGTATCGTGCAATGAATAAATGCATATCAAGCTGTGCTTCAGGAGTAGCAGTAGACAGTACCATTTCATTCCACTTCTTAATTCCCATACCATCAGCTTCTGTTTTAAATTTTTTATGTCTCTCATACATAGCCAATTCAGCTTTTTCGTCATAGCAGATGGTTTTAGGAGGAGATGTCCCTACAATTTCAACAAATTAAAAATTTTTGTTAAATCAAATTATATATATTAGTGAAAATTTTAAATATGAAAATATGAAAAAATTTAATTTTTAGTTGGCATCATTTGATAAGTTTTTTTTAAACTTATATTTATTACTAAAGTCTATAAAAATTACACATGTATATGTGTTGCTAGAACATACATGATGCCACATGTAGTTATATACTACTAGACATACATAGACTTTACTAAACATACATTCATGAACATATAAAACTTGACATACATAGATTTTACTAAACATACTTTCATGAACGTATATAAAACTAGACATACATAGATAATATGATAGATATGAAGCCAGACGTGCATATATAATACTAGATATACAATTATAATAGTTATTTAATTGACAAAATTAATATGTATATTCATGAGTATTAGATAATACATTTTTATTATGAGAAGTGATAATGTTATATGGTATGGTTCAATTATAAAAATACTACAGTAATTTTAAACTAGCTTTTTTGTTATCATTTTGTAGAACTTATTTTAAAATATAGCTTTAAATTTAATTTATAAATATGCATTTGTTTGCAATCAATACTAAAATGTTTTAGAAACTAGATAAAGAGTATAATTTGTTCATATTAAATAGAAGATGCCGTGTACAAGTTTGAATATTTAAGACTATTTGCTGCATAAATGGTTCCAGTTACTTGTCTAAATGTTTCATTCTTTCTAGACAAGGATTGTTCTTTAATAAGCCAATGATATGGCAAGAACAATTTTATCATGTAGCATACTGTTGCTTTTGTTTGACAGTCATTGAAAACTTTAATAGGAAGAACAGCAATTGAGTATCTAAATATACTGTTAGTTATATATCCATTTTTTCCCAAAGAAAATTTTATTGTACCAAAATGGATGAAAAAAAGGTCATGTATAATGTTGAGGTGTTTTAAAATTTTACTGTTTCATTTAATTTATTCTTTAGAAGTAGTTTTTAATATTAACAGCCAAAAGTAATTATGTTGCTAAGATATATCTAGAAAAAAATTCATACCTGTTAATGTTAAAGCTAGAAGATGTGGAAGTTTTATACTCATAATGAACTCAAAATCATAAGGTTTCCATTCAATATCCAACAAATGAAGTAGGTAAATCAACATATATTTAAAATTTGTTGATGACATCCTAAATATAACTCTACCCTTTAAAATTTTTTAAAAGTTAAAAACTATTCATATCTATTCATAACATACTATAATATTATAATATGTATTAAAGTTGCATCATTTTGAATAAAAAAAAGAATTATTTCATTGAAACCTACCCCATTAAATAACTTTTTTTCTAATTGGCATCTGATACTGTTTTTTTTATTATTGTTATGTTTATTATATTTTACTTTTGTATTATTTCTAATTAGTTTATTTATATAAATTTTACATACCTACAAAAAAAAAAAAAAAGAAAAAAGAAAAAAATTAAGACAACAGTGGTTTTAAAAGTTCCTCACTCTAAACCTTTTTTCTAAACCAGCTTTAAAAAAAAATTATGTTAACTAACTTTTTGAAAAAAAGCTAGTTTACAAAAATCCAAACAAATACTAGCAATATTTCAAGATTTCGATATCAAAATACTAATATTAAAAAATACAAATATTATTATACTAATATTAAAAGACAAAACCAATCACACACATTATGTTAAACACTTAATAGATTTATATTTAAAATAAAAACAATACTTTTGTGGTTTCTTCATTGCTGAAAAAATTATATCAACCAATCGGCGAATTAGTGAATAAAAATTTTTGCGAACTTTACTTTCTTTTTCCAGACCACAACCATTTAAAAAGTTTGAATAATGTAATGGAAGATGATCTTGAAACATAAGTAGGTTTTGCAAAAACAATATGGTAGGAAACTAAATCAATAAATTAACAAAAATTTTAATTTAAAATTAAACTTATTTAATATATATATTAGGGTGGTGCTCAAAAAACTTTTTCATAGTAAATTGATGGGACAACCTCTATTTTTGTTCCTTTTAGCATAACAAACTTATGTGCAAAATTTGAGAAGGATATTTCATCATTAAGGGGTGCCACACAGGGTTGAAAGTTTCACTAAGGTTGACGCTAATGGCTGTTAGCACTTTAAAAAAAATTTTTTATATGAACTATTTTAATTCAAAAGTTTTTAAATAACAAAGTTTGAACATTGAAAACCATGAAAAATTAACTATAATTTCAATATCATTTTAGTTTTTTATTTTGTTTTGAATGGAAAAATGACTATTTAGTCCTGTTTAACAACAGTGGATTTCTTGGCATCTGGAAACTGTTTTCGATGCTCAGACACAACCTGGAGAAGTGCTTGCTTTTGTCCTTCATCTTTTGTTAGAATTTGGTTAAAGTCTTGAATAAGAGCAACTCCTCTCTATGCTCTGTCATTCACAACGCTCAAACCGGCTACAAAATGCTTAGCTGCAATAAAAACTTGGTCCTCATTCCACAAAGATGAATCCAAATCGAGCCAAGAAGTTGAGATGCCCAGTATAACAAAAAACCTCATGGTGTTCGAGTTAATGAAATCAACAAGCTCTGATGATAAAATGTTGTTTTCACGTAGTTGAACACGTTTTGCAGGAATTCCATTTCCAGTTTTTGTTTTCATTGCATTTACCATCTCGTATTTTGTAGCTGCATCAACACGATCATCAAAAAAGGCAATCAGTTCCTCACTGAGGTACCACATATGACGAGACAATGCCTTTATCGCTACATTCGCAACATTTAAATTTATTGTCCTGAATTGTGTGAGTCGTTTAAGGTACATGAGATCATTCAGTGGAGCTTGAATGGACAGCGAAGCAGTAAACCATGAGTTGAGATAGACAAAGCAGACAAAAATATTCAAGAAACATGATAAATTTATTTCACGCTTCGTTGTTGCGAAACTGGGATCTGAAGAGAAAAATTTTGATTGAATAAATAGCCTTGGCCATCCATCTGGCCCGATGCATAGCCCCAGGAGCCATAAAATGAACCCCGCGAGGAGGAATATGACCCAGGTAGATCAAAGACAGTTCTAAAAGTTCCCTATAATCATCACGAGGCTGGTTCTCTGTCAGCAAGCAGTTCTGAATGAAATCAATAGCTTCTTTCATCATTTCTCTGTTGCTGCTAAAAACTAAAGCTGTTTCAGGATCTGATATACCGTCTTCATATTTGTCACGAACGATTGATGGCCATGCTGTTTGAAACCTTTTAAACATCAAAATGTCTGGTCCAGTAGATGGTCCAGCTAATGAGTTAAACACATCTCCAAGAACAACTTCAAAAATATGGTGCCGACATGCAAGATGGAGCAGCTCTTTATTCATCTTTTGTTCAATAAGAACTGCTGCACCAGAGCGAATCCCAGAATTACTGGCTGTAGTGTCAAAAGACATGGCTTTTATATTCTCTGCAAGATTCCAGTCATTGATTGCTGTTACAACTGCATTTGCCTCTCCAGTGCCATTTGGGAGCTTAGGCACATTCAATAGTCGTTTTACACCTTGACCCAAAACAAGAATAGGCAAGCGATCTATTTTTTCATGTTTTCCTGATATATCAGGGAGTAACTTGCCGTCCCAATGCACTACGAGTGGAACATCCCTAATATTTTCACCAAAACTTTCCTTCAATTTTAAAATTGTTTCGTCTCTATGTTTCATTCTATTGCGTTGAATTGACCAGCGATTCAGAGCTAGTTCACTTGGGTTTTGACCAACAGCAACTGAGAATGAAGTCAAAGCATAAACCGTATTTCGGTCGCTGATCTTCGTTCAATCTAAAGCTGCTGCAACTTGTGGACTGACAATACTTTTTGGACGAGGTCGTTTTGTCTGCGGTGTCACTGCTGAGTCATGGTCAGAATCTACGTTCTCATTGCAACTTTTTTCTGAATCTGATTCAAATGTTTCAACTACAGCTTCACCGTTGCTGACAGCATGTCTCAATTTTTCTCGTTCTGTTCTAGCTTTTATAGCCTCTTGTCTCTCATGTTTACGCTTCAACTTGACTGCCAATTTTCTGTCTATTTGTGCCATTGAACTTGAGTGTCTTCTATTTCCAAGCTGAGCTTTAAGAAAAAGTTTGTCTTCTGGATTTTGTCTAAGCCTCTCGGCATCAACATGAGAAATGTTGAACGTATCTTCAAATGATGCAACAAAGGCTGTTTCTTTCACTATCTGAGTTGCTCCTCCTCTTTTTGAAGCTTTTTGTAGATTTCTCCACTCGTTGTATATTTTCTCTAGCCTCGCAATTGCATGTTGCAATGTTGTCATTGGCATGTAAGCTTTGTTCCAAAAATAAGCAACTGTTTTAATAGTAATGTCCGAACTTTCTCGCACGGTTTTTTTGTTTATTTTAAACTGATGGAAGAAAAACTGTAATGCTTGCTTTCATGACGGTAGTCTAGTACCATTAATGGAGGCATTTGTGAAACGAGAAGGTAAATTTCGGTTGCAGATCTAGTTGCAGGTTTTGATTGTGACATTTTCTGATATTTATTAATCTAGAAAAATACAAATAAAGTTATGCAATAAGCATGATGTGAATTGCAAAAGTTATAAAATTTTATTCATTTAGTATATACTCAGTGATATCCATTATTCAGTATCTTTTTTGAGTTTAGAGATATGAATTTATATAAAATAAAATTCAAAGTAGTTTACATAGTTTATATTACAAAATAACAACTTAAATGTATACTGACTTTTCACAATTGAGATATTCCACTGCAAAATTGTTAAAAATAAAATTTTTTAGTTAACATAATTAATTTGGTAGTCTGATAGGGATAAACATACAAAATGGCGGTTTGGTGGCAAATTACAAGGAATTCTGGGATAGAAAAAATAAGTAAGTGGGCTGCAGCTAAGTAATTAATAATAAGCACTATAAAAATTTAATTATTTGAATGTAACAAATTTCTAAAAATACTATGAAGTAAAATTTCTGTTTTTTTTATCTGTATTTGGAAATTTATAAATATTTTTCATATACAGAACATTAATTAGTTGATAAATTTAACAACTGGTCAGATTCTCAAAAAAAACATAAAGAGTACACCTCATTGAAAAGACTTCTGGTTGTGTTCAAAATGGATTTACAGATAAAAAAATTTATTTAAAGATTTCAATAATATTCAACAACACATTAATTTACACGGCTATCTTTTCTATCGCGTACATGTGATTTTATCAGTTGTCATGTGGCAACCTTTAATGAAGGAATATTTTTATGAAATTTTGCACATGAGTTCATGAGATCAATAGGAACAGGACTAGAGGTTCTGAAAATTTAATTTTTGACTACCACCCTAATATATATATATATATATATATATATATATATATATATATATATATATATATATATAAATATATATATATATATATACACACACACACACACACACACACACACACACACACACACACACACACACACACATTTTCTTCTATTACTATATAAAGTAAATAAGACAAATAAAATAAAACATTAAAAAAACCTGGATTTTTTTTTCACTGCAGGAGAGAAGATCTGATGCAAATGAATAAACATCAGCAATAGTGGTAGCATACTTTGATCTGTGTTTTAACAGCTCCTGGATCCTATAAGCATTATTAAAAAGCTTTATTAAATACTAAAATAAATAATAAAAGTAAATTCAGGAGAAAAAAAATAGATTATTTAAAATAATGTATAAATAAAAACAAGAGAAAAAGAATGAAAAAATTAAAAACTTTGTGTGTGACACTGTGTCATTTGTTACGAAGTCTAAAACCATTTGAAATGAAGGAAACTTTTCATGAAAATCATCATAATATAGTGAATTCTGCAATAAACAAAATTTTAAAAATTAATTATTTAAAAATATTTTAATATAAACAAAATCTTTAAAGTATTACACTGCGTTTAGATTCTACAGAGTCTTGTTTAACAAATGACTTTGAACTACGATTCAACGTTGGCCTACGATCAGTGCTATGTTGATTTAACTAAAGAAAAAAATAAAATAAAAATAAAATATAAAAATAAAATAAAATATAAAAATAAAATAAAAACAAAGATAAAATAAAAACAAAGAAAAAAAGTAAACAAAAGTAAACAAAAAAAAAGAAAAGTAAAACTTTAAACCTAAAAAGTAAAACAATTAATTTTTTTGATTTTGTTTACAAATGCATTTTTTTTTTAACTTAAAGAAAAATTCAAAATAAATTGTTTTAAATAATACTTTTTTTTACCATAAACTACCTTTTTTAAAATATTTAAAAATTAGTTTCATTGATTTCTCAAGTAAAAAGATAATGCTGCCATGATATTCATTTTTTCTAAAAGCAGTTTCTACTTGAACAAATTTAATCTAACTTAAAAAACGTTTGGATTTTAAAATCTAAAAAACCTTGCATGGTGGACAACTTCTAATTTCTTAACTCTTATATCTCCAGAATATAGATATGCAACAACTAGCTCAGTTAGTTTTGTTTAATTATCTCCTAAAACTGTACTTTATAATTATCTCCTAAAACTGTACTTTATAATTATCTCCTAAAACTGTACTTTATAATTATCTCCTAAAACCATATTTTTGCAGCAGGCAAGAGACTTAATTGCAACACAGTTCCAGTTGTGTCTTGATTTTTTGAGTTGGGCCTCAATCATAAAGGATTCATTTTTACCTGAGAAATACTTTTATTTAAACCTTCATTTTCACCTTTACCTAAGTAACTTGCAAGAGAAGGTACTTCAAGAAGTAAACTTCTCTATCAATGTTTAAAAGTACTATTTGTTTCTCCAAATGTTTTAATGTTGAAGTGAATGGTAGATGGATACTTAAATGCTTTTCAAGCAGTTTTAACATCATCTCTGTTTAAATATAAATAAATTTCATTTTTTTAGATGACTGCAAGTGATACTGTTGACTCTGCAAGAACAACTTTACTTCTCTATCTTTAAATATTGTGCATATTATTGATGTTACAGAACTTTTTTTTTCTTCCTGCCTAGTCCTCTGGTTCAAACCAAGAACATAGTCATTAGATTCAAATGTAGAACCTAGTCCTCAGGTTCAAAGTCTAAATCATTTGATGTTTTATTATCATTTTATTCAAACTTTCAGCTTTATCTATATCTAATGTTTTTTTTCCCGTCATTACCTTCATTACATCTCTAAGATCTGGTATACCAATCCAGAACATTTACTTCATTTTCTTTAAATTACTGTTATTTTAAATTTGAGGTTGATACTCTCTTTGCATGTTTTTTTCTCCAGGAAATATTGAAAATCCAACTTTATTTTAAGGAGCTTTAACAATTACAAAACTGGTCAAATTCGCATCAACTACAATTTTTAATTGAAAAAGCCTTTCAAATTCTTCATTGTTATTTTGCCTCCTATTTTTTTTAATTTTTTTTTATTTTAATTCACCTCCCTAAGGCCGAGAAGGTTACTACAGACAAGAAAACAACTTAATTGTGGTTATAACCTTCTCTCAACTCTATAACTCCAAAACACAAACCTTGACGAATAAGGCTGCTGCACGGAGATATAAGTTGAGCGTAGTACTACCAGGGACATGGTGGGGATCGAACTCAGAACCTTTTGCTTATGAAGTGAGCACTCTACCACTACATTATTACCACGTTTTTTTAAAATTTAAAACTAAATAAACTAGGGACATAAGTGATCCATTTAACTAACTTTCCCCCCAAAGTTTTCAGGGTGGCCACTCAAATTTAAAAATGAAATTCCATGACCTTTTCATGACATTTCCATGACTCATTATAAACTTCTATGATAAATCACTAGAGTAAATATTCAGTATTTGCCATGCAATTAGCTGTTACCACTTAATTACTAAAAAAAACATTTGCAGACCAAAAACTATTTTACAGACATTTATTTAACAAACATTCCAAAATGAGGATTTAAATCATGACTTTAGAGATAGCAGAAAACATTTCTAACAAAACTGCAAAAAAGTTAGAGTGTTTTTAATAACAATTTTCCTGTAACTAGGGGTATTGCAATGTAAAAATCACACATAGGCAGCCATACAAAAATAACATTTATTTGACAATAAATGATGAATACTCTGTATGTGCTCAGCTATATCTCAAGGACCTGTAACCTTTTCTATATGTCATACATCTCATGTTTTTTCAGTATTTTTTTTATCAAAGTTCCTTTAATTTAATATAAAAGTATTAATAAAATTATAAATATTTTTGTCAATATTCAAGAATGTACTTATTCTTATTTTAAAATGAACTTGTCAACAATAAATAAACAATAGGGATCCTAAAACAAGCAATAAAGGGATCCTAAAGTCCCGTAACAACAATCAATAGAACATATTTTATTTTAAGAAACAAAAATCAAATGCCTTTCATGCGGTTAATCTGTTTTGGAGATCAGAGCTGAGTATTTTTATTGTGATATAGGAATATTAAAATCTATAGTTTATGAGCTCCTCCTGCATCTACCCAAAACTAAATTATGGAGTTTATATCAGTTTTCCTTTTCCTAGGTAAATTGCCTTTACCATTGCTAAGGAGTCCTTACTATAAAGCTATACTATGAGTTGATCCTATGAAACAGGTTGTACTGGATTACATATTAGCAGTAGCAGGGTGACTTGATCTGACCATACTTGATTGATACAAACTTAAACAAAATTTAAAAATGTATTTTAATTATTTATTAAACTGATATCTTATTTTGGTAAACACTAAATATTAAACTATTTTTTGAAAAGAGTGATTTGACCTGACTAATTGCAATAAAATGATAATCTATAACTTACACTGCAAAAAAATCTTTTTCAAAAAAGACTTGGACTAGACATACTAGCACTTTTCTTTGCAAATATCCTAAAAATATCACAAGTAGAAGAAAATAAATATCATTTTAAAAAGTTCCATTAATTTTCCATGACTTTGAGTGAAAATTTAGGAATTCCATGACTTTTTCCATGACAAAATAAAATTCCATGACATTTCCATGATTTCCATGACCAGTGGCAACCCTGATTTTACACCAAGTCATGCGGATAGTAAAATAATGATGGAATTTTGGATCAATTAAATTGTCATTTTTTATACTATGTGAAACAGTAACCACTTATAATCACTTTTTTAATGATCTCTTATAAATCAGTTTGAAATATAAAAATAACTTTATATATAGCTACTTTTATATAACTAAAAATATATATATTTATGTTATATAATATAATTTTAAGTGTAGCTATCTACGTTTAAATATCAAATATATAAACAATTGTTATTTATAATACTATCATTATTTAATAAAAAAGCAATTTAATACTTGTTTTTTAGAAGCAAATTTAGAAAGGCCAGCAAACTTGAGCAAAAACAATGCTTTCTCACGACAACTAATCACTATAAGAATAATTAAAACAAATTATTATGCATATATATATATATATATATATATATATATATATATATATATATATATATATATATATATAATATATCATAATATACCAGGTGTATCAAGATCAACAGGCTGGCCACCATTATTTGTAAGTTGCTCCTCTTGGATTACATAATTCTGACGTTTTAAGAGCTAAATAAAAAATAATTGCAAATTTTTAATTTTTAATAAAAATCTAATGAGTAATGCAAAAAAAAAAGCAAAATTTAAAAAAATTATATTTTGATTAATTTATTTAAACTTTAAACAAATGAATCAAAACATGATTTTTTTTTTTTAATTTTTAGTTTTCTTTGCTTGATATTAAGACTTTTGTTAATGATCAATGAATAAATTCACAAAACTTTTTAGCACACACACATACACATATACTCACACACACGCTCATATAAGTATATATATTCACACATACACATATAGAATTCAAAAAAAAACTTTCTTACAAGGGATCTTCTTATACTTTCTGCAGAGGTATATGCAGTAACAAAACATGTTGGCATATCTGCACAAGGATTAAGAAGAACTAAAACAAAAGTTAAAATGTTGTAAAATTATTTGCGAATTTTTTAATTATTTTTTTAATCTTGATATAAAAGTATTCTTTAAGCAAAAGCAAATTTATAGATTGTTATGAAAGTAACTTTTTTTATTGTATTAAACTAAAAGTTTTTACATTTTAAATTTAAAGCTTTTAAATTACGTACTTTTACTTCTTTTTTTCATAATTTAAAAAATATATCTTACACTAATTAATTCATGCACAATAGGGTGTGTCATACTTTTTATTTTTTTTAATTTTACTTTGCATAGTTTAAAAAAGGGTGAGGTATAATATTAAAAGTTCAGAACCGTTAAAAAAAAAAAAGTTTTAGCTACCAGGGAGTCAGTGAGACTATTTCACCAAAAGCCCGGGGGGAGGGGAGGGAGGGGGGTTTTTGGGGAGGAGGTAAAAACTTAAAAAATGGAAGTATTAAAAAAAAAAAAAAACTTAAAAACGTAAAAAAACGTTATCTCTTTTTTAAAAAATTTTTTTTTTATGTAAAAACAAATAGAGGGGTTGGCCCCCCCCCCCCACTGAAACTGTAAAATGAGGTTGTTTTGGAGCTAAAAATAAAACTTTTATATAGATCCACACAACATTTACTGGCTTTTATTAAAATAAAGTACAATAAAGATTAATTCTTAAACATTGTCAAGCCAATAAGATTTTGTTTAGATAGATCAACTTCTGTGACAACTCTAGTCCTTTAATCCAACCCTCTCTTCTATCTTCTGTAAAAACATTTTTGCACGCCTGGGTAACTTTTTTTACACATTTTTTTGACAGCTTGAGTGTGGCAACACCAGTTTGGTACAATCATTGGTTTAAATAAATACTCTTTGATGTCTTTAGTTGTCATGCAACAAGTCAAAGGTGGTTCAAAAGCTTCATTCCAATCAATAAGATCCTTGAGACAAATTGCCTTAGTATTGATATCTGGTGTCCTTCTTGGTCTAACAGATAGATCTTCTAGTTGTTCATTTTCATCACCTTCTCCTCTTATTTCTAGAATTTTGAGTACACTGAAACTTCTCTCCTCTTTATTTTCAGAACAAAGCATGGTTTAAAGAATAGATTCAGCCATACCAAGCAGATTGCTTAATAGTTGGAATGACAATATTCTGAATATCGAGTGACTGGTGTTGAAGCAACTTAAGTTGGTAAAGAACATGTTTTGGTCCTTCTGTCCAACTATGTTTAACTTTGATGTTAAACCAGACAGGAAAGTACACTCCTACAATAAACTCATTTAGTTTAAGAAGTTTTTGGGCTGCATCTCCTTGAAGACCATGATGAGATTCCCGAATTCTACATATTCTATTGGCTGTTGTTAGCCATCTGGCCATGTTAACAGGGCCAATTTCAAGAAGTCCTAGGTGCTGAGGAACATGACCACTGCGTATAGCGTTAACTATAAGATAGTAATACTGATCTGTAGAAAGGTCTTTAACCACATCATTACTTAAGTTAATTAGAGGCTCACCAGTTTCAACTTTACTAAAAAAAGGTTTATTTCAAGATTGGTTGCTTCATCAAGTAAGCTTCCATTGGGTCCACTCCATTTTTTACCGCTTTTAGATTCTCAATCTAACAATTTAATTAGACGTTTGAGTGGTAATTTATTGGTGTGTAGAGCACATACAATCTAATTTAACTTTCGCCCAAATTTTAACTCCATAAGGTGCATTACTTCTCCCTTACAACCAGTGTTTACTGGTTGTAAGGGAGAAGTAATGCAGTGTTAATTGCTTTTAAGTGTACATTAATGTTCCTCATTGCAGTATACTCAATAATCTTATTTGCTATAATTTCAGCGTGGTTCTTTTTTGCTTCTTTAGCTGGAGTTAAATGAAATAAATACTTACCATCACCAGAACAAATAGTGTAATGTTCTTCTTTAACTTTGGCCACATACTGTCTGTCTGATCCATCTACAGTTAAAAATACTTTAGTAAGATCTTTTGGTCCATCAAAAAATATGCAGTCAATAATCTCTTTATAGCAATAATCATCAAACTGAATAGCAACTTCATTCATTACTTTATCCCTAGCTCTCCGAACTTTACTGTGATCTATTAATAATCTAGTGTCACTTTGGGATACAAGTCCTCCATCTACCCATGCTGCAGTAGCTATGACTGCAGTTGCTCTTAAACCAACACCATATCAAATACTGGCCAATGCAATATTAGAGGTATCTTCATAATTTCTAGATTTTTTAAAATATTTTGTACAAGGCTTTTGAATAGAAAAAATCTCATTTTCATCAGATTCAAATTCTTTATAATTATCATGTTCGTTATCTTGTTCATTATGAGTATTATTTTCTTCTTGTGTCGTGTGCTTTTTTTCTCTTGCTTGTTTTTCTTCTTCTCTTCTTTGTTTGCAACTTTGTACTTTTTTGAACCTTTTGGACTCCATCAAATCAGCAGGTCCAAGTTGATATGAACTAAAAGATTTAATCTTTTCTCGTTGGGCTAAAAAAAAGGTAGCAACATTTTGCTTACAACTAGACAAATTAAAATAAAATTTTCTTTTTAAAACAATCAAAGAGATCAGTAAAATATTATTAAATTTGATTTTCAGCTTTACTAACACTTTTATAATGATTGTTGTATATTCACTCATACCTTTTATATAAACCAGTTCAATAATTGGTATTTTTCTCTCCCTAGGACAAATGCAGGTAATGTGGGCACCAAATTTACAGTCAGGAGGACAGCATTGCTCAGAACAAAGAACTATTTTACAGTTACACTCCACCAAGTCAAATAGTTTGTCAATAACGAAATTAAACTTTTGTTTTATAACTTTACTTGCTTTGTTTTGAGAAATAAGACTAGCTTTGTTCCATGTGTTTTTAAGTCTTGTTACCAAATTATGTTTTAAACAAATTACGGAAGGCACAAATAAAACACTGGCCATTTGCCATTTTTCTGAAAGTTTATTATAAATATCCTGGATCAACTCAGAATTACTATAGTTTCTTCTGTTTAGTTTGCTTGTTTCTCTTAAAAAAATACCATATCTTAGGACATCTCTCATTGTTGGCAGTTCAGCTGTTGGCAACTCTTTTCCAGATCCCAAATATTGACGTAGACAAGAACCATTTTTCCATCTTGTTCCAGTAGCCATTTTAATTTAAATATTACTTTTTATCTAGTAATTTTTAAAATTAGAAAGATATAAATATATATTACAAATATATAAATAAATAAATAAATATATATATATATATATATATATATATATATATATATATATATATATATATATATATATATATATATAACTTGCATAACAAATATTAAAGCAAAATACTTTGAATAAAGTTTTGTGCGTAGCCATTCATCAAATAAAATGTATAAGTTAAATTACATACAAAACTTTGCAAAAATACTAATTTTTAAGTATTTTGTAAACCAAAATTTCTGAAACAGTATAACTATTAAACAAATTTTCCTTATCCTGCGATAACTTCTTTTTAGCCAGCATTTGACAATGAAAACCTAACTTCTGACCTAAATGTGGCTGAGGTCAGTAATTCATTGCTGACCTGATTTTTATGTTATTATGGTAAAACCTTGATATTAAAAAATTTGCGCTGACCTGATGCTGACCAAAAACAGTTACTATATTAGGAAATTGCATCCTAAGTTACATTTTATCTGTATGTATCTAAATACTTATTTATATATACAAAAATAAAATTTATAGAAAAATCATTGCATACTTAATCTTGCTAATTAATTAACATTTAAACAATAATTACATTATAAATATTTACTTTTAAATCAAGATTAACATTTATTAGATAGTTGACTTGAGTCCTAACCCTAGCACTAACCCTGATGTATGTACATTGTCTGACTTATAAAGAAATATGAATTGTATAACATGAATAGTTTCTTAAAAGTTTTATTTCAAAAGATTTCAATATTTTATTTTCAAGTGCAATATTTATTTGTTTTGACAAAACTTTTTAAAACAATCATACCACTACAAACTTTTTCACGCAGCTCTTGAGTGTGCCAAATAAGCGCAGCAAACACTGCATTAATTGTTGAGTCAACTATTTCTCCACCTCCTAAGTTCAATGGATTTGATAGAAGTTTACATCTAATAGTAAAAAAAAAATTAAAAAATATAAATTGATCTAAATTATTTTGATTTAAAGTGTAAAAATAAGCTATATTATAGAATAGTTATATCTAAGGCTGTTGACAGATACCTGCTTGTCCCATTTAGACGAGTACCTGCTTGTTGGTCACTGCTCAGGAAGCATTATGACGATTATAAAATGATGGTAAATTATAATAATTTTCTATTATATAATATAATTTTAGCGGGGTAAAGCATAAGTGGCGATGACGATTGTCTGACAGAATTATATATATGCCAAAGTTTATAAATAAAATGATGGTTACTTCTAATTTGAAAAGTTCATTAAAAAATTTATTTAATTCATTTTTAAGTTTAACAATATTAATTTGGTATGTGAAAAGAGTCTTTCAAAAGAGATGGAAAATATAATTATTTCAAAGCTCGTTTAAAGAAAACATATTTATTAATAGAAATTTTATGTTTAAAAACATAATTATTAATATAAAATAAATTTATTTCAAAGCTTGTTTAAAGGAAACCAGGTTTTAGTTAAGCAAATTATATTCAAAATATTTTCAGTTTCTTATTATAAAAGTATATATTTTGTTCCTAAGTACAGTTTTTAGTCTTTCACAGAAAGATGTGTGATCGCACATCTTTATATGACCAGGCAAATTACATTTTGCTTTGGCGATTTGATTGCAGCTGTTTCAAAAACATTTTAAAAATGCACTGAATGAAAAATATTCTAAATTATACCTTAAGTGAAATTGCATCAAAACTTCTTAACAAATGTTTTTTATTAGAGAAACATTTTTAAAAAAAGTAACAATTTACTGATGATGTTTTTATAAGTATAATTAGCAGTTTTATTTTTATATATACTTTTTTAGTATACATATTTTTAATTTATAATATATAAATTGTTTAAGTGTACATTTTTTATAATAAACGTTATTAAAAAATAAAAAATTGTTTTGTTTTTATAAATAATGACATTCTGCGACAACAAATGTCTCTTTAAGG
Organism: Hydra vulgaris; assembly: GCF_038396675.1. Lineage (NCBI taxonomy): Eukaryota > Metazoa > Cnidaria > Hydrozoa > Anthoathecata > Hydridae > Hydra > Hydra vulgaris. Next base: position 49,360,389 of record NC_088927.1, on the reverse strand, counting down.
AATTTTAATATAAGAATAATTAAAGTTAATAAAAATTTTAGAAAGCTGATAGAATCAAATAAGTTTGATCTTTAACGCTTTTATATTATCGAAACACTTTTTAATGAAGTAACAAAACACTTCTAATGAATTTTTATAATAAGTATTAATAAACTTGTTTTTTTTAAATGTTTATCTTTTGAAACATATTTAAAAAACAAAAAACAAATGTTAAAACAAAAAATGAAATGGTTTTTTAATGCGTAAATTAATAAACACAATATATATATATATATATATATATATATATATATATATATATATATATATATATATATATATATTGTGTTTTTGCTTTAGTTAAGTATTTTTTTATTTTCTCTTTCATTAAGATATTTTTTACTTTTTTAAAGTTTTTTTTTAGATAAATTTAGATAAATTTTGATAGCGCATTTTAAATTTTAAAAATATGTCAAAGTTTTAAAAATATGTCATAAGTGGTCAAATTGTCAAAACAAATTATTTTTTGTGTGGTCATATAATTGCGTGCGATCGCACGTCTTCCCGTGAACCACTGAGTTTTTTTAAAAAAATTTTTTTTAATGGGGCCCAGTGTACCAGCCCCTTTGTTTGACAGCTACCAGAGCAGACATTTTAAAATTATATCCTAATATATTTTTAATGAAGAAAATTGTTTTTTTGCAAATTCGTTTAACAATTCTTTAACCATTTAACAGTCCCATACTTTTTTTTTTTTTCTATAGAAGGTCTAAGAACTTTCTACAAAATGTCTAGGAGCCTTCTACAGAAGGTCTAAAAAAAATTTTCAAGAAACTTTCAGAACTTTCTAGATCATTCTTGAACTATCAAAAATTAGTCATACTAGCATGATAGTACAGTTGACTCCATCAACTGAACTATAAACCAACAATTTAGTTAACAAATAAAAAAAATAACAAATCATATTTGAGGAGCAATTATTTAATTTGGCATCCAGCAGATGGATTTCAATACTGTGTTGATTTATAAAAAAGAGATCAAAAAAGTACTTTGTAAGGAGAAAAAGAAAAAAAAGTGGTGCACTACCACAAAAAAGATGATGGCCACAACTAACACAGTTCTGTGTGCAAAAGCAATATGAAATGGGTGTCGCTGATAGACCTTAGAAAATGCTTATGCCACCACTGCATAAGCTGATATAAAAACATAATGCATCTATGACATGTTACATAGTAGATCAAATATAATTGTAGTTAATATAAAAAACACAGATAACTACAAATAATTCGTAATAAAGTTTTATTAAAAACATAAATTAATTATTACAATAAGTTAGAAATTTGATCTTTGAGGAAATTCGATTTTTAATCTAGATGACTTATTCTAGTTTAGAGAAACTAAGAAAGTCTAAAGAGATTAAGAGTCTAAAATTTCGATTTAGAAAAAATCTTGCATTAGACTTCTAATTACATACCCTATAATATAATATTTTGTTAGTAATTCTGTTCTGAAAGCTTTATTTGACATTTTCTATAGCTAAACACTAAAACAAAAAGTTTATGCTAATGCAAGATTCACAAGAAAAACTATTTATTCACTTAAGAAGAATCAGAACAGACAAACTCATGTTATTTTAACTCATCAACAAATGTTTGCAGGAAATTATTTTAGAATAACTACTTTATTATAAAATATAAAAAATTTTTATAAAATGATTTTTTTCTAAATATATAATATATTAAGATAAATAAACATTTATAGTGTATATAATAACTATTGACTTAACAGCCCGCAATGAAGCAGTTTAAAATTGAAAGTATTTTTATTAGTGTATTAGTGTTAATAGTTTAGGCTGCAAAGTCACAGGGCTGGTAGGCTTGTGAATGACACATTGTTTATTAAACCTGGAGAGCATTTCCTGATCAATCAAATCAAGTCTAGAGGACAATCAAATTAAATTGGTTTATCACATCAATAAAACTGTTTGACTCTCGTATCAGAATTGCCTTTAATAAAATGAGTTTAAATTTGACTTAAAAATTTTCTTACTCAAAATCTTTATTTATTCTTTATTCATTCTTTATTTTTAATAATACTTTAGTTAAATAAATTTATTTCACTTGTTTTATCTATAGGCTTTAATACTTATATTTTTTTTATTATCACAAATACCACATTTGCTTTATGCTCTTGCTGGTGACATAGTTGAGTAATGATTCTTTGAAATAAATTTTTATATAATTTATTTAGCTTGAAACCTTGAAATAAATTCTTCTGCTTGAGGTGTTTTGGTTGTTGCAATAGAGTTCAAAAATGTGTTGACTTCACAGTCCGAAGGATTGTTTTGCTAAAAACAAAAATACATAAAAATAAGTAAGAAAAATAATAAATTTAAAATACAAACTTATCAAAACTAATATAAAACGGTCTAATATAAATAATAAAAACGGTAATATAAATCTGTTTAAAATAAAATTATTAAAAATATCCTACATGAAAACCAGATAATGATCGCTCAAGCTTTCCGATTAAATATCCTCCTCTAAATAAAGAGGCCCACAATTTACAATGTAAAAGAGCTTGTTCCTCATTATTGTCATTTTCTTCACTTGAATTTAATGAACCCAATGCTAATAAAAAGTATATAAAATCATTTAAAAACACATTTGTTAATAAAAGTATTTAAAATTAAAAATGTCACAGGTTTTCTATATTTATATCCTTTCTTTTTTCTGAAACTACTTCTAACAATACCCTAACTAAAGCCATATTTTACAAATCTATTTAAAACATCTGTTTTATAACATACCTAACCATAACTTTTCCTGATAGGTTATGGACACACTTACTATTCTCAACCTCTACCGTACCATTCTCATATTATCATAATTACTCTTTCTCTTGTTTTTTTTAAAATTCCTTTAAATAATATGACCATATAATAAACACATATTTCATGAAAATTGCATAAATTGCATGAAATACATAAATGTCATGAAATGAGGAAAGTCAAACCAAACAGCTTTTTGTTCAAAAGTAATGATCCAATATAAGATTATTAAAATTTATTGAATAAAACCTTAAGCTGCTTTCCACACGTTCATAATCTGCTCTGTCGTTATACAATAATCAAAATTAATTAATATAGACCAAACAGGGTATTAGCCAGCCCAATAGCACCACGTATACCACGGAATTCCCACTTGGTTTAAAATTCCCAAAAATAAATGACCTTTTTTTTGTGTGTAGGGAAAACCAGTAAAACCAAAAAAGTGTAACCCCAATATTTTGTAGAAGAATAACAATAAATATTCCCAATTGCAAATATCGCAAAAACGTAGGAAAAAATATATTCCTGGCTAACATCCTGCTAAAAAAAAAAAATAAAAGTAACTAATAGTAACTAAATAACAATAAATTAAAAACCTTTTCTTGAATCTAAAGCACTTCCACAAAAAGACCCAAAAAACTTCCATAATGTCAATTGTAAATCAAAGATCCAACTTATTGCAAGATCTGGATTCCCAATTGCATAAACCTACAGAATCATTTTCAAAAAAAAGTTCTTTTGTCAAAATAGAAAATACAAGTATTTAAAATTCACTTTTACAAGTTCAAAATTCAAATTTTTATAAATTATCATTATCTAACTCATCATAAATTATCATAAATTATCTAACTTAAATTAGAATATAAGATGTTGACAATCGAAATCTTAAACTCAAGCAAGTTTAAAAATATCTAGATACAATAAATTTTATTTTTTAAAGACCTTGAATTTGTATCCCCAGAAAACATTACTTCCATCAGAATGAAATAGAAAATGAAGCTTTTGACCAGCATCAAACGTTACAACCTTAAATTCATAAAATGTTATACATATATATGGATTCCTGTTATTTCTTTTGTTTAAATATATCTTCAATTGAAATGACTTTAACTTTTTAAATTAACTAAAACTATCAATTTTTTATTTAATAATAAAACAAAAATCTTTTCCATTATAAGTGTTTTGAAAAAATAAAATAAAAACATTACGTTGGGCCATGAGTCACTGCCAACTTTTTGATCAAATCGAGTCTTGCTACCCAATGAATCAGTAAACTCCAAATAATCATACCTTTTAAAAAATTACGATCTAATTTAACTTTTTTTTTCTATTTTAATTACAAATTTTTTGCACTGCAGATACAGGGTGCAGATATTGATTTTATTAAACTTTATTTTATTTTTAATTATCTATTTTAATTTAATTTGCATAATTTATTAAAAAAGGGTGAACATATGAAAAAGTATTTTAATATCCATAAAAATACATTTATACTTGAATGTGATTTAGTAATTACCTTCGCTCTGTTTCACACAGTGGATCAAATTCAACTTTGAAACTTGAACATCCTGGGCAATTAAACACCTGAAAATTTTTTGAAAAATGTAAATAAAAATAAAAAATAATAATACTTAATTTAAAATATTGGAACATTTTGTATCTTTTATGAAGTAGTAAAACCTTAGATACGGAACTGTTGTTCATGTAATCATGGTTTGATTCACACTCCCATTCTCGCAAGACAATATGCTTTGTAGAATTTTCCGAGGTACATGCGTCATCTTGCAAAAAAAATTCAGGAAATAAATCTGACATTCTCTGAAGTGTATAAGCTAAAGGCTGAAGTTTATTGAGTAAAGCAACACAATTGATCTCCATTGTTAAAAACAAGTTTAAGAATAAAATCTAGAAAAAAAAAAGTTTTTAATTGGTTGATTAAATACTGGCACTTGTGATCGGTTGATTGAACCACTAGCACAAACAGAAAACAGCAACATATTTTGAATTAAAATTTTTAAAGTAACAACAAGTTGCACTTACAAGTTGTCGCATTGCAATAGACGCAAAAGATTGCTCAAGTCTATCAATCACATTTACCTAAAGTGTTCAAATTATTATAAACCCAATAAACAAATCAAAATTTAAAAAATATTAATTAAAGACACAATAAAATAAATAATAGACATTAAGTTATTACAAAAATAGTACAATAATAATTAAGTAAAAAGTTTTAGGCTGATAAAAAATAAAAACTACAAGTATACTAGCTGTATGCTTTAAAAACTTTTTTTTTTTAATGAAACTTACTATCAATATTAATGATCAAAACAGTTTTGTAATTTACTTTCAAACTTTTTTTATCTTCAAAAATAAAAACTCAATTTTAATTGGGTTTATAACAAAGAATATTTCATGTGCTTGAAAAGAAATTTTTGATTTATGTGGATAAATTGAAATTTCATGTTTTTGAAAATATTTTGTGTGTTTGAAAAGAAATTCATTATTTAGGCGCGAACAATTAATGTGCTTATAGAAACATTATTTTTAAGCAAAAGATGTTTCAATACATTAATTTTTCATACAAGTAACATAGCAGTACAGTGTTGTGGATGTTACAATGCTAAAATTATGAGAGGCGGCTGACAAGGTTCAAATCCTCCTTAGGGAACTATTTTTTTTTAATTTTTTTTTAAACTTTATTTTGAAGTAGTTTTATGTCTTTCAACTATTAGTTGTTTATTATAGCTATGGCAGAAGGACATCAGACAGGTTGTACTGGATTACAGATTGTACAGTAATTGAGAAGATCCTGCCTGATCTGAAGTTAAATAATTAGTTAAAGCATTTAAATGAGCTTAAGGATGGTTATTAAGCTGAAACGTAAATAAATGTAATAGATTTATAAATAAATTGCAATGGTTCTTACATACTATTAATAAGTGTTCTACACTTATTAATAGTATGTAACTTCCTAGATTTAAATCTGAAAAAAATATTAGAGTTATACTTATTAAAATGCATAAAGGAAGAATCAATTGACAAAATTAAAATTGTTAGCTAATAAAACTAAAATTGTTGGCTAATAAAACTAATATTGTTGGCTAATTAAACTAAAATTGTTGGCTAATAAAACTAATATTGTTGGCTAATAAAACTAATACTGTTAGCTAATAAAACTAATATTGTTAGTTAATTAAACTAATATTGTTGGCTAATAAAACTAATATTGTTGGCTAATTAAACTAATATTGTTGGCTAATTAAACTAAAATTATTGGCTAATAAAACTAATATTGTTGGCTAATTAAACTAAAATTGTTAGCTAATAAAACTAAAATTGTTGGCTAATAAAAATAATTGTGAAATTCATTGTTTTGAAGCAATTAAAGGATTACAATAAAGAAAAATAAAACTTTTGGCGGAAAAAATATCAACAAAGTTTTTGTCGTTATAACAACTTGATAGTGTAAAATTAAAAAGTACAATTAGATCCATTAAACATTTATTGGGAAAAAATAAAAGCTGATCAGACCGTTATATAAAGTCTGAAAGTTAATATTTTTTGTTGTTGTGCAGAAATTAACTAGCAAAAAGTAAAACAAATCTGAAAATCTTTTAAGTTAATTAAAACGAACTTAAAAAAAAGGTTCCGAATAACTGAAAATTTGTTTAATAATATCTATTTAAAAACAAGTGCATAACTTTCTGTAATATATTAAAAAGAAAAGCATAGACATTTAACATTAAGTGCTTACAATGTGTTTACTTGTACACATGAGTTCAAAAACTTTATTGCAACTGTTACAAATCATCCCAACATCTAAAAAAAAACATTACTATATACACCTAGTTCACCAATTAAGCAAGAAATTTATAGTCACAAGTTGACCTGTAAATAGGGTCTGAGATAAACAGGAAAAATGTATATTTATATTCTGATTAAAAAGATATTTATGCAAATAGTATTGCATAAATATCTTTTTAATGAGACTATTATTAAAACAAACCTGTGTTTGAAGACAATGATTTTAATGACTATTTAATGTTATTGAAGCAAAGCTAATTTTAATTGATGCAAAATGCTTCAAATTATCATATTTTTCTAAAATGTTGATGTCAGCATTAAACTTGTTAAAAAGTTGATCAATTGAAATATGTGTGCCTATACTTTATTAATTTTAATATGCATTTTATTTGTGTAATTTATAATTATATTAAATTAAATATTTATAACTAATTATAATTTATAACTAAATTAAATGTTTATTTATGAAAATTTAGTATTTTCATTAATTTTAAGACTTTTTGATTGTGTGGAGTATGGATTGTAAAAGGTGGTTTGCTTATCTAGTGGTACAAAAAAAACTCACTAAATAAATGATATAGAAAAAGGTAAAATCATAAAATAAATCAAGAAAAATATTAGACTAGTTTATTCTATATAAATTTAAATTTTTTTTTAAATAACTAACTTACAATCTAACAAAATATCCATCACAATATTTTTTGATATGTTACAACCACACTGTAAATGGCACCATGCCAAGAAACTTTTTTGCAAAGCACATAGCAAAGACACTAAATTAGATGGAGAATCATTCTCTCCACCACCCTCCATTGCAGAAATACTCTATAAAAAAATTTAAATTTTATAGAATAGATTTTTTACTTTTATAGAAATAAAATACAATAAAACTTTAAAAAAAAATTAATGGAATTTGCATGCTAATTATTATGAATAATTTGAACTGAGATTTCTAATGAAGACCTAAAGAAACGCATTATGATAAATGTACTAAATAGTTTATTTCAAATAATAAATTTGAAATCAAAACTTTGCTTAGTTTCAATTACAACAAAATTAAAAAAGTAAAATATTTTTACAAAAGATCTTTTATTTTTATTATTTTAATAAGTTTAGAGTTGCGTTATTTAGGGACATTCCTAAACTCGAAGAAATGATTTTCCATGAAGATTGTAAAAAGATCTAAAGAACCGTTGCTTGATTGATTGAAATTTTTAATAAACTCTGAAGAAAAATTTCAGCGATGATGCTGGATTTGTGCCAGGAAAAGATTCCAAATGAGTGAATTTTGCTTAATTTTAATTTCAAAAAAACTTGCGGTTTTTTCTATTTTATATTTTCTGTATTTTTTCTTTGCTTTTCATTTTAACTATGCAATACAGTTGCACTTTTTAAATTGCCCGCTAAATGTATAAACTAAAAGATTTACAACTGGATTTTTTGTAGTACATTAGGTGAGCCTTAACTTTAATTCTTTAATGGTAAATATTTTCTAAAAGCCAAAATGAAATCTTCATATCATTCACTAGAGCTAATTAAATATTGTTACAATGTTTTAATTCAAACTGTTATCGATTATAACAACTTTTTACAACTACAATTGATTATATTATATCAATTTTAAATAGTACTTTTAATAAATGCCAAGACAATAAATAAGTAAAAAGAGTTATTCAAGTCTATAATAGTTGAAGGGATCCCCAGGTGCCCAGACCCCAGTCAATTTCATATCTTAAACAAACTTTAGAAAATAAGTTTATAGTTAATAAAAGTTAACAAAACAAAATATTTATTGAGATATTAAAAAAAACTTTTCATAATGGCAAACCAACAAATAAAAATATAAATAAACAAAAATAATTTGCCTCTGCACTTGGAAATCACTTAAGGAATTTATTAAAAATCATTTTGTCCATTCTATGGATATAATTTTCTTTGTTGAAACAAAAATGTTGTTACATGAATATTATACAGATAGAGTTACAATATTTGACATACCTAGCTCCAATAACCTGTTTTACGGGTTCGCTTCTGCTAATTTTTTAGTATAATTAAAACAATGAAAGTTGAAGTTTTGTAATGAATTTCTTAAGGATTCATATTAAATGCATATTATACTTATATTAAGGAATTATTAAATTAAAATGCCTCAGTAGGACAATGTTGCACTTAATAAATGCATGGGGTTGTATGTTATTAAAACTCACATATTTATTAAGTGCAATATTACTGTATCTGCCAAAGTATTCTTCTTCAATAAATAACCCCACTAAAAGAATGCAAAATGAAATAACCATATGAAAAATGCAACTGTAGTGTGATATTATGCGGTAGCAGTGGTGTAGTGGTAGAGTGCTCGCTTTACAAGCAAGAGGTTCCGAGTTTGATCCCCACCACGTCCCTGGTAGTACCGTGCTCAAATCGTTTCTCCGAGCAGCGGCCTTTTTCGTCAAGGTTTGTGTTTTAGAGTTATAGAATTGAGAGAGGGTTATAACCACAATTAAGTAGCCTCCTTGTCTGTAGAGGCATTCTTGGCATTGGGGAGGTGAATTAACATTAACCTGTTTGCTGCCAACTACAAGTATACTCATAGCAAGTTGGCGTCATTTATTTGCCAACTACGGGTATACTCGTAGTTAGCAGGACTTTGATATTTGCCAATTATAAGAATACTTGTAGTAAGCCGGCATCATGAGTTTGCCAACTACGAGTAAACTCGTAGTTATACTATTTCAAATAATATTTGTGCATGATGTTCATTTTTTTAAAATGCTCAACCCATTTCCTTAATATTTGGTATTTTCATTGTTATGAATGCCTTTTAAATTATAGGTTCTTGTATCCATGGATCATGTATATCGTTGTATATCATTATTTTCAAAATATTGTTTCCATTTATTACTAGCTTATTTAAAAACCAATGTCTATAATATTTAAAATGTTCAAAACCTGAGGTTTTGCATAAAAACCTAATTTTTAATTGTAAAAACTTAAAGGTTTATAAAAGTTCGAATAATGGGGTATTTTAAAAAACAAAACTTTAGTTTTGTTGTTTAAAATAAGAGAATTACTAATTTATTTATAAAAAAAAAAGAAAAAACATTTTCTCCTAATAAACTCGATAACAGAAAGAGTTTCATAACTAGAATTAAAAAGGCAAAAACACATACTCATGAGTAGAGTCAAGTAGCTATTATGGTTCTATGTAGGAAAAAATGTTTCATTTGTGTCTGTTCATTTTTTTTTTCTTCTTAGCTTCACAATTGATTTCAGAAAATATTACATTCAAGTTTTTATTTTAAAAATCCAGAGAAACTAATTTAAATGCGAATAAAGACAGAAATAGCTTAAAACAGATAAAAGTAAAATATTGAAATTGTTTTAACTTTATTTCATGAAAATTAAAGAGAAAACCGATTCTTTTGAATGATTTTGAATGATATTCTGAAACATTTGCCGATACATAACGGAGGTTTATTTTCACTGAAAACACATTCATTTCGTATTTCTTTACATTTTATTTTAGACTAGACTCTACATGGTTTTGTAGGGAATTTTTTCTTTTTATTTGGTGGTATTGTAGACTAGTAGTAGAAGCTATTATTGGTGATTCGAGGCACAATTTCATTCAAGCGTTCATGCAATAAATCTGTAACAACCAATTCTCTAAAATTAAGCAAGGAAATTGTTTTATCTAGTCCATATTTGCTGTTTAGACAGTAAGTATAAAACAAAAAAGTATGAAAGAGATGAAGTGCTACTTTTTTATACCATCTAATTGTCTTTCTTAGGCAATCATAATATGACACCATTTGTTCCACCCTATCTTCTCCTGAAATACATTGATTGTAATCTTTAATGATGTTGGGTTTCATTTTCTTCTCTCCTCTCCTGTTTGTCACTTCAATCATTTGCAATGAATGCAAGCTGCTAATCATTAGCACGTCTCTTTTGTCTTTCCATTTAGCAACCACTACACCCTCTCTGCTTCTGCTTATAACGTCTCTCTGTTTCAGTTTTGCTTTTGTACATTCTTTTGGATTTAATATTCGGTCAATTCTTTAAGTATTGCAAATGTATGTTCTTTGATTTATCATGTGCTTTGTTAATTCAAAGAAATTGTAAAAGTTATCAGTGTACAGGTGATCCCTTTTCCCAGAAATTTTTCGATTAAATCTAAAATAATAGCTTCCTTTTGACCCAACAAATCTTTATCGAGAGTTTCCATCGCCAGAGTAGACTTTTACTTATAGTACAATACCATCTGATTTGCAAAGCTCATAGAACTTAATACCATACTTATATCTTTTATTTTTCACATATTGCCTGAATACAAGACGCCCCTTCCAAAGCATCATTGATTCATCAATTGATACATTTTTATTAAGCAGTAGATGTTATCCATTGTATTATTTAAGTGATCAAGAAATCTAATAATTTTATACAAGCGTCCACTACCTGAATCTTCATTGTTAATAAAATGCCAAAACCGTAACATTAATTGGAATTTATTACGTGGCATTATTCTAGAAAATAAGGGAAATCTATAGAGACAGTTCTTAGACCAATAGCGTTCTATAAATTGGATTTTGACACACCCCATATGGAGAAGAACTCCAAAGAATTGCCGTATATTTTCTGAATTTATTGGTTTCCAATCTTTAAATTGTGAGCTTCTTCTGAGGGGACCCTGTTTATTTATTTCTTGCATTGCGTAGCATTTAGTTTCAACTACCATAGTATTTATAAGCTCTTCTGTAACAAATAGTCTAAAGAAATCTAATGGTTTCTAGTTCTCCATCTTCAAACCAGGATCGACAGTAAACTGAATTTGTTTAACAATATTCGGCTCATCTTTCCATTGGTTTCAATTTCTAGATGAATTTGTTTCAGAAGTTGTTTTGTCAGGCAAAATATTACATATAAGATCTACTTGTTGAGCTTTATTATGATTTTGACTATAAGCAAGGCCACCTGTTGTTCCAGCTCTTTTCGATGGCATTAAAAAATCTTCTGCAGTGGCTGCTAGATGAATGTCTGTTAACTGATTGTCATCACTTTCTTTAGTGTTATTATCTTCAGAACCTGATTCTGATGTAGTCAAGCTTGGAGACATAGTAGTATAAGTGAAAAATGAATCCGAATCCTCAATATCATCATCTTTACTACCTTCGCAATCTTCCATAACCATATGATCTGATTCAATTATGGAATAGCACAACTACTTTTTTGTTCTCTTCATATAACTTGTCATATATCTAATAATTATTTATAGTTTACTCCAACATTTAATCTTAATGTATATATTTAATATAGGGCTAGATAGATGAAACCAATAGAGTTAATAATAATAGAAGAAACTTAACCAATAGAGTTAATAATAATAGACGAATCTTAACCAATAAAGTTAATAATAAAAGATGAAACTTAACCAATAGAGTTAATAGATGAAAATTATAAATTCTTTAGTAAAATAAACTCAAAATTTTATAATTTCATAATTTAAACCGTATAATAAAATATGTACCTCTCTACATGCAACTGAAATAAGAGTCTTCATTACTTGAATCACAGACTCTGGTTGAAAACTTTCCTTGAAAAAAAAAAGTATAATGAATTTCAAAATCTCTTTAAGAATAATTAACTTATTTGCTTATTTTATTTAAAAAAGAAATACTTTTGGTAAATGATCTGGCAGACCAAGCAATCCACTTGCATCTTTGTTACTAAAAAATCTGCATAATGATTCAAAAGTACAAGCAAGAGAAGTTGCTTTCCCATCTTCCATTACTTTATCAACCAATGATAATAAATGCAGACGCCTGGTTTGGGCATCTGGGAAAAACACTTCAGCACCTTTATCATATAAATTTTTTAAAATGTTTTTATGGAATAAAATAACCAACTCATAAATTAATTAACTAATTTATTAATTTATAAAATAATTGACTAATTAATTAACTCATAAATTAATTAACTAATTAATTAACTCCTAAGTTAAATTTACTTTAAATAAAATTAAAAATCACCATCTAGAATAACTGCTTTTGCAAATGTTGCTAAACTTGAAGATCCATTGTCAACAATGTCGCATAGAGATTGGAAAACATCAGCCTCATATTCATTGGGCTAAAAACAAAAAAAAGTTAATTAACTTAAAAGTAGTGATGAAAATTTTCCGGTAAAATTTGATTCAAAATTTACTGGTAAATTTTAAATCGGAGAGGGTAAATTTACCTTAAAATTTTTTTTGTTGTTTTACAAGAAAATAAAAGTGAAAAAATTTTTTAAATTGACCAAGCGGCAAATTTTCAAAACTTTCCAGTAAATTTTACCCTACTTATACTGCAACTTAAAAGAACTAAGAACATAAGTTTTTGATTTTTTTTAGTTTATTCTTTTTTTAGTTTTTATTTCTCTTTTCAGTTAATGGTTTGCTTATTTTGAATTTTATTTTAAGTTTACATTTGTCTATTTGTAGTATTTTTTTAACGCCCTAATTTTCCAAACTTGCAAAGAATCGTGACCAAGTTGTCAAAACTAAATATTATATGCATGGTCATATAAGGTGTGCGATGGCATGCCTTTTCTGAGAAAGCTTGATTATGAATAAAATTTTTTTACATCTTTTACAATTTATCAAGATTTCGATATATGCAAAAATATTGTTGTAAATAAATTTGAATATAAAAATAAAAACCTCTTTTTCAAACTTTTCGAGCTGCGTTCTTTTTGACTTATTTTTTTCTTTGTTCTGCCTCTGTGCTCCAGGTTTCAAGCAAGGTAAAACAATGTGAAACAGCAATAAAAGTAATTCCTGAGCCAATAGTAATTCCTCAGGATATAATGAACTAAAAATACAATATAAATTATAACATATCAAAAATATAATTTATAAACTAAGACACAGAAGATAGATTTATTCATCTCACTTACAGATATTACAAATTTTACTTAAAAGACTTAATAATAACAATAATAAACTTAATAATATATTTATATCAAAAAGTTCTTAACAAACAAACAAAAACAAATAAAAAAGTAAGTTTTAGTATTTCTGTACTGGTTAGAAAAAGAAAATTGATTATTATATTATTATTTGAGTATCCTAACCAGCATGCTACTAGCTACATAATGGGAACAAGCTAGACATTTTTTTTACGCAACATATAAGAATAAATCATATGGCAAATACCTATAAATCAAAAAACAGATTTATAAATTATATAGACAATAAAAATGATGCTTTAATTAAGATTTAGCATTAATTCTTATTAGAATATAAAACCATTTTTAGGCTACATTTAAATTCAAAAACATTTTACAATGTGCAAATAAACAGATAACAAAGATTTTGTTCTGCAAGCTCAAACTTCTTTTAGTCATCAACACTTAACCTCAGTGAGCTCAGAAACAAGAATCTGGATATGAGATGGTTGGGTAAAATTAATATTTGACAAAACTTGTGATGTTTGTCTATCATTTTTTTGCCCATAGAGGAAACAAGGTTAGAAGCTTGGGTAGAAGTTTCAATGCAAAAACTCTTTTTCTTGCTTTTGACTGATAAATCAAAAGGTTTTCAGTAGCTTGCTGTATCATATTGCTGCATGATAGTATCTGACAAGATCTTTTAAACTTGGATTCAAAGAGCAAAAAAGCCTTGATAAAGATTCAAGTTTGTGGCTTTCCTTGAAATCTTAGTTGCAAAAGACTCCAAGCAACTGGACAGTGCAATTAACTTGGAACCAGATTTTAATTTGAAATAAGTCAAAAATAATCTCCTTGTTGGAAGACAGAACACAAATGATATTATAACATAATATCATTTGTGTTCTGTCTCAACAGCTGACAACTGTGTAGTCCTAAAAATATTGATAGAGATAACTGCAATAAAAAAATTTTTTAAATGAAAACTATTGTTACATTTTAAGATATAACAATATTTTACTTACTAATATTTACAAAACTTTTAAAAATGATATACTCTTACTTTTTCGCTTTATCTCCATCATTTAATGACCTCCAGATCTGGGAACACCTACAGTTAGGCCACCTTTTTTCCTCTGCAGTTTCTGGATCTTTTCTTTTTTAACAGGCTCCTTCAATGTAGTCTCTGTGAATTGTCCAGTCTCAGGTTTTTATTATAGCTTATGTATAAAAAAACCTTTTATGAAACAGATCCAAATATGGAGGATAAAAAGTCCATGGTCATAATTGGATTAATCAAGGTTCATGCTTTTCACTTTTACAACTGCTCATCGATGATGACATTCACCCACATTAGTCTGGTTACTATATATACCTTACCATCATAGAACTATACATACCTTACCTTTTTTTACACCTTATGTATTAAGGCAAGCTCATTTTGTGATTTACAAAGATTTAACTGTTCAATGTTTGAGGTATATCAGCATCCTTAATAAACTCTGCTTCCTTCATAACCTCTTCAACAAACTACAATCTTATAGGCTGTATAGTGTTGATGACAGTTTTGTGTTCAACCACAGGATCTCTTTTATTTCTTTAACTGAAAGTTTATCATTTGAAATTTTAAGAGAAACCATCATTGAAAGTTTAAGAACCATGCATGTTAAAAATATTTATCTTTACACAGAACAATCGTGTTTGATAAAGGTCCCCTGTGAATCCCCAGTGATTGTAGGTATATCTATCTACAATCACTGGGGATTTCAATAGCTTATAATACAATACACGCTTTTGATCCTTTCAAACATATCTTGTTTTGGCTGCAACAGTCCTGTGCTGCAGCAAG
>NC_088927.1:49330000-49342500 GCF_038396675.1 Hydra vulgaris | reverse complement strand
ACTATCACACCAGACACTGCAGCATCATCTTCCTCTGACAAGGAAGAGAATTGGCTATTCTGTACAACAAATATAAATTATATATATATACTGTATACATAAATCGTATTTTAAAAAATAAATCAAAACCCTCGCCCTTCAAAAAAATTCCTTCCTCAGTACAAAAAGTAGACACACTAGTTTTGTAATTTGCTGAGAAGATCTTTCACTTTGCTCATAGCCATACAAACAGATGCTTATAATTCCAAGACATTCAGCAGTATCTTGACGAGGGCCCAAAAACTTTATTGTAACACACTAAAATTTAAAGAAAAAATCAAAAAACCACAAAAAAGTTATCACAAGTGTAATAAACAGCATGAAAAACAAGCTTTGAATTGTCCATGAACTGTAGCAAAACTGTTTCATTTATACAAAGTTATACAAATTCAAAGTGATAAAACAGATTTTTTTTATAATACTTTTTAACACTGATATTACATATATCTTCAATTAGTTTACATTTTAAATAAATATATACATCTTATTATATATATTACTAATTAAATATTATAATAACAATATAACTGTATAATATAATATAATAACAATACAATTATATAAAATAATATAATACTTATTAATGTATAATATAATATAGTAACAATATTTATAATAATAAATATAATATCAATATTTATAGTAATTTATAATAAAATTAATACAGATTGTTTACATATTTTGTACTACCTTCATAATACAAGTGTTCAGTTAGCATGTTTTTTAAGTTACTTACACTTCCTGTTTTGATTTTGTCAACCGGCACATCCCAATCAATCCTACATAATCAAAACAATAATCAAATAACTAATTAATACAAGTAATCACTATTACCCATTACTAATTACTATAAATATAATAATTATAAATCACTTAATTGTGTGCAGTAGTAGTGTTTGATTTGTAAGCAAAAGATTTTTTTGAGGTATTCATGAGATATTCTTATTAGAAGAGTTAAAACCCAATTTTGATAACATATTACTTAACTTATTTTTCTGTCTATTGGTACTTGTTTTAGAGTTTGAAAGAGCTGCACAAACTATTAGGCTGTTACTTAGAAATATAGAGGCACATGTACTGCGAAATAAAAAAGAGATGTTTTGGCAAGTAAAAAAGTATTCATTCTTAGAGGTCAGTTCAGTTCATTGAATTGTTAATGATTAGACAACAGTAAAGTAGATATCGGAGTTCTACACAATTAAGGTGAAATAAACTTGCTTACTGGTAAAAATACAAAACCAGTTTTTACTGTTTATTGTGTTATTACTATTTTCTACTTTGTTTCTGTCATGCTAACCATTATAATTTTTCATTCTATATATCATTCCTACATTATATGAGCCTATGAGAGTAAAAGTGGACCAAGTCCAATTTTTTTCAAATGACCCTTATGTATGTAAAACTGCTAAAAATTTGCTATATTTTTAGAGCAAAAATGGACCTAGTCCATAACACATTTATTTCTTATTCAACAGAGGGCAGCACATTTTTTCTAGTATAGTGACTTTCGTCACACAGTGACGAAAGTCACTATACTAGAAGTCACAGTGCATCTCGCCGCTTTCTACCTGCTCATTTGACGGTATCCACTATGCACGACATGTATAGAGAAAAATGCATACAGGATTCAGTCGAACCCCAAAAAGAGTGGAAATTTCGAGACATTTTTAATCATGAATTTAACTTGACGTTCCATCAGCCACTAAAAGATACGTGCAAGAAATGTGACATTTTTAAAACAGACATTGAAATAGAAAAAACTGAACACAAAAAATCTCAACTAAAAGCAGCGCATGAGATTCATTTGCGCAAAGCAGAGAAGGCGCGTCAATCCTTAAAACTAGAAAAGGAAAATGAAGACAATAAACATGCATCTTTTTGTTTTGACCTGCAATAGGTCATGTCATTGCCTTGCCTTACAACCAATGAAGTTTATGATTGCCGGCAATTATCAGTGTATAATCTAGGCATTCATGACCTTAAAAATGACAATGCAGTGATGAATGTATGGCATGAGGAAACAGCCTCACGAGGTGCAGGTGAGATCGGTTCATGCTTATTGGCATATTGTCAAAATCTGGCAAATTGGGATATTACGTCTATTACAGCATTCAGCGACTCGTGCGGCGGCCAAAATCGAAATATAAAAATTGCACTGTTATGGATGCATTTGACGCAGACGACGAGTATTGAACTGGTGAATCATAAGTTTATGGTCTCTGGACATTCTTATTTGCCTAACGATGCAGATTTTGGAATAATAGAGAGAGCAAAACCAAAATCCACAGAGATCTTCGTGCCAGAACAGTGGTACAAATTGATCGAGAACTGCTCTATGAAGAAGCGCTTCAGTGTTGCAAGATTAAGCACTGATGATTTCAAGAGTGTGGAGCCCTTATTGAAATTGATTACAAATCGGAAAGTGGATGAGAGTGATCAGAAGGTCAACTGGCTGGATATGCAATAGCTGCAACTTAGAAAGAACGAGCCATACAAACTGTTCTTTAAATACTCTTTAGATGATGACGCATCATTCAGTTTCATTTCACTAGCGAAACGCGGACGTCAAACGAATCTTAGTGAAGTGAGTTTGGCTCCACTGTACTGTGGAGCAACAAAACTGAGCAAAGAAAAATCGAACCTATACGAAATCGAAGCTATTAAGTGAAGTTTTAGTTTGATAAATTTTTTATGCTATATATTTATTTATAACATATTTATAAATATTACGCTAAATATTTCATTTTTTAACATTTAAGTTTAGAATATTCAGTGAAGTGTTGCAAGTTTTGATATTTTACTACATGGACTTTAATGCAATTTAAAGTAAAAGTTCTAGTAAAGCAAAGCTATTTTGTAAAATAGACAGTAAAAAACTGTACGAATTGGCGCATGGTTCGACTTAACCAGGGTAAGATTAAGCAGATAATATGATAAAGCCTAACTGGAATTTAAAAATAAAACATCCTGAACATAGCATAGAAATAAATGAAATAGATCATTTTAAAATTGAAGTTACACTAAATAAATTAAAATTAAAGTACATCATGCATAAAATATGTGTGACGTCCTTTATTACAAATATAACTTCTTTATTAAAGAATATGCAAACTCTACTGTTTAAGCATATTTTGACTTAAGCAAAAAAATTATAATAAAAATATTCTCTTTAAAATCAACTTATATTTTCTCCCTCACAAGTTCTTCAGACAAGCACGATTTTTTACTCTTGCAATAAAACTAGCGAGCGCTATTTGTCGCTCCCAGAAGCCCATTTATGGGGGTGTTTCAGGTGCACTGAGCGATCGCTCCTGGTTCATCACAAGGCCTGTATAGATAATAACTACTCGAATATATATATATTTTAAAAGGAAAACTTTTTAATTTTATTTAAAAACATTTTATTATTCAAGACATGATTTGACTATATAAAGTCAGTTATAATATCATACTATAGTCAGTTAAAATATATTTGTTAAAAATGGTATAAAATATAGTATATAATTGTAAAAATGCTTTTTCGATCTGAGTACCCGGACTCGGCAAGTCTGTGGGTAAATACCAGGATTTGATACCCAGTTTAAGACTCAGCGAATCTCATGATTTGATTTCTTTAATTTTACAAACTTTTAAAATACAAAATAATTCAGGTAAAAGAGATTTGCAATTGCTAGAAAAGTTTTAAATGTTTTCTAATATTATACACATGACATACATAATCCTTACATATATGTTCCACAAACTTAACTTTACCTATTTATGCTTACACTTACAGACGTTTGTTTGTATATAATGTAAATAGAATTAAATTTGAATATTTTTAAATTTATATAAGTTACAAATTTATTAATAATTGATTATTTAAATAATTTTCATTGCGTTTTTATTTTTGTTATCATTATTTTAATATTATTATATTTATGTAATTTATATTTTTATATAAAAATCGTCCTTAATAACCATCATTAATAACAATATAAACTAATTCTGTTTGAACCCGTCTTTTCAATTATTTGGTTTTATTATAATTATTATACCAAAATTACTTATTTAAAATTAGAAAAGCTTTTAATAATAATGTAGTATTGATAAAGGAAATAAATAACTTGTTATTTGTTATTGCCATTCTTAAGTTTAAATAGCTTGCAGTTTGTTTGAGAAGTGTTTAAAGTTTTATAAACTCTATTGCCAAAAAATATTTATTAACAATTATTTGAACCAACATTCAGTAAATTTTTTTATTTAATTATTGTACCATATTTCATACACAACCTTATATGGTTGTGTATGAAATATGGTACATTAATTAAATAAAAAAATTTACTGAACATTACGACACAACCTTATATGGTAAACTTATATGGTATTGTAGTAACCTTATATGGTTAACAATAATCTCTAGAAGCACAACCAAAATTTTGACTGACTTCTATTAGAGATGGTTGATTGATAGCTAATACTACAATATAATACTATACTATAATATATGTATATTAGGGATATGACTTTTTTGCAACCTACTAGGCCTGTATCGTAATTCAATGAACTTTTATGTAAAAAGAACGAATAGATGTTTTATTTTGACATATTTTGAAAAAAGGTCACCCCAAAACCAAAAAATCGAATTTTCAATAGGAACGCTTTTGTACAGTAAATGAATATTAAAGGCTGAAGATGTTGTAAGAGTCATACTCCTGTTGTTATTTTATTTATTTATGCAACATGTACTGTGATATAACAAAAAACATTATGTGATATATAATTATACAAGTATTACAAAATTAACAGTATCAAAGCGTCTAGTACAACAATATACATAACTGTCTGTGTCTATAGGCCTACTGTGTTTAGTACATGGGTCACATGATGCTCACGTCTCATATAGAGTCTAGCGCTTATTACTTAGAATGAATCGAAGTTGCAGTTTGTCTTTCTTTCTGCAGGAAGCATACAGGTCTTGCATCACCTTGATTGCACGTTCAGCTATCTGATTACTTCGTGGTATGTCGATGACGGATGGCTCTTTCTTCCAGTGATTTTTGAATGACTGCAATGCCTTTTTGTAAGGCTTAAATACATCAGATAAATTCTTGAAGTCATTGTCATTGTACTTTTGACTACTAAACCAATGTTCTGCCCACTCATATGAAATGAACCTGCAAACCTTCTCCAAATTCTTTCTCACTTCAGGCATAAGAATGAACGCCAGAATGGCGAGAATGGCTCTTGAGTTCCATCTGGCATTGCTCATATTAGGAATGTTCTGAAAGTGAATCAGAGGGAAGTTTCTTTGTTCTTCATAGAACCTAAACACTCTTGTTAAATGGTACAAAAACTTCATATCGTCTCTCCACCCTGATTTATCAAGAATTTCTACAGTTCCATTAACAAACTTATCCTTCAGTTCATCATACTTATTCAACAGTTCAGACACAAATGGGTATTCAATGTTTGGAGATTTGGTATCACCTCTAAGTTCTTCGTCCATCACCAGACGGAGAATCCTGTCTAGTACGTGATGCTGACAACCGATAAATTGTGGTATTGTGACACGCTTTAATTTAAACATACGTTGCAACTTCACAACAACTCCATTTCTCTTCCCAGTATTGACGTTTGTTGTATCAGTAATGATCATCTTAATTGAATTCCACAAATTGTATTCATCAATAAGTTTGGCAATTTTTTCAGCAACAGTTTCAGCTTTGCCATCTTTTAAACGCAGTGCATCAAGTTTCACGTCAGTTCTTTCATTCTGAAGTACAACTACCTGATATTCCTTATCATCTATTCGTTTGCCGTCAAAGTGTAAGGACCACTGTTCCATTTTAAGTTGTTGTATCATTTCTTTTTTTAATTTACCTGCCTCTTTGAATATGGACTTGTAAATTGCTGATTGACTTGGAGTTGGAATATCAATACCTTGTTGTGATAATACATTGCATATTTTAGCAGCTTTCTTTGTGGAAACTCCACTTGATGTAACCATACTTACAGCAAATTTACTTTTGTAGTGCTTTCTAGTTTTTTTCTGAGTGTCGTCATCATCGTCTTTATCACCGTCGTCGTCTTCATCATCTTCACTCTTACTTTTGCAGTTTTCAGATTCAGTACCACTGTCTGTGGTAGACAGGACTTGTGATGTGGAAGGTATTGCTGTTCCAGACTGGACTTTCCTTCTCTTGGAAGGGTGAATGGTTTCTTTACTTGCCACTTGTCCTGTTGAGTACCCCACCTGTCCTTTACTTTCTTTTTGTAGGTGGTATAGACGTTTATCTTCCGAGGATAACCACTGGCCATTCACTTTCGTGATGTCAAATAATGCATTGAGAACATCATATTTTCCACGCTTGACACATTCATCATAGACCTTCAGCACCTTCATAAGCTTTGCTCTTATCACTTGATCAGACACACGTGGAAAATTCAGTTTATTGTCCCACAATTTTGTAATTTCCTTAGAAATTTGGTCTATTCGTTCTTTTCTTCCTTTAACATATGCTCCGAGAAACTGGTATCTTCCTACGATCTGCAATTGAAGTGGTGTTCTGGATTTTTCATCGAGTGAATGTTCTTCTACAGCCACGCTTCCTCTTCTTCTGTGTGACTCTTGAAATCTCACCAAATTTTTAGTCCAAGTCTTCTTGTTCTTTGTTACTGTGGTATGACTTTTCTTGTGAGACATCATATAATATTGTTACGACTTTACGGATAGCTGAGCGTGAATATCCGTTTAATAAAGTCGTTTAATTAATAAAATACTTTAACTGTATAGTAATCCAATTATAGTTCGATAATCCAGTCAATGTTGATAACAGTTCGATAATCCAGTCCGTATCCTAACGATAATGCTACAACTACTTATACTTCGTAGCGTCTTTAGTTCGCTACAGTAGTTCCTTATTAGCTCAGTTACACGCAGAGTACTTCATAGAACTATTCACATTATCAACACTGAGCTCTGACAGCAGCTCGCTTATATAATTATTTAGAGCTTCCAGAATGTTCTACTATGTTCTATAATCTTCTACAGTTTGTTACAGTCGTCTATATCACCGTGGTAACACAATGACGTCATCACATAACAATTCCAAGTATTTGCCGGCACACGGCCGTTTCGTTGCCATGGTAACGTGTAGCGTTATATTTATAAATTCATAACAAAATAATGAAATAAATAGAATTAAGCTGAGAATTAAGCTTAAGATTAAAACATCGGTCAAAAATGAATGTATAAAAATGGTAAATCAAATTTTTATTTTGGGGGTGACCTTTTTTTGTTGCAGAAAGCTATTTGGGCCTTTTTTCATAATTTTAGGTAAAAGTTCATCGATTTATGATACAGGAAACATTTTATTTGAAAAAAAATTAAAAAGTCATATCCCTAATGTATATCTATATTAATATAGGTATATATAATATATATATGTATATATATCTATATACAGTATATGTATAACTATATTAATATATGTATAGCTATATTATATTGTTTCATAGTATTAACTATATAATAAAACATAAAAATATTTAACTCACTCAGTAACACATTTTTTTTTAAACATCTTCGCTTCCAACAAGGCTACAAGCAACCACTAATTAAAGTTAGAAGTTACTGGAAGAGAAAAGATTAAGATTGTAGAGCAATATATTGATTGATGAATGACTTAAAGGATTGCAAATTATATGAATCAGGAAAGCAAGATGAAGAAAGCTAATTCCAAAGAACTGATGTTTGAGGAAAAAAACTAGACGAATAAGAGTTTTTGGAGCACTTAGGAACAGTCACAGAAAAAAGGATGAAACTTAATTAAATGGCGAGTAGCACGAGAATGAATTTTAGAAGATGGCACAAGAGGCGCTAGCTCTTTAGAGCAATGCCCATTATAGAATTTATAGAAAAGAGATAGTGAATAGAATCTGAAGTAAAAAAGTGTCGAGCTCGATAAAGAGATGCAACCTTAGCAGATGCTTATTTTCCAACTGATTTGATATATGGTTTCCAAAAAAGATCGGAAGTAAGAGTTAATCCTAGAAGATGAAGAGTAGATGACTCATCGAGTACATCACTGTTCGTAAATATAGTAGGATCTAACTTATTGCGATGTAAATTTACTTACCATTCTTTGTCTATGTTAAAAAAAGCAACTGGATCATAAGGAGAATCTTCATCATCATTAAATCCTCTAAAAAAAAAAAAATGAAAAATAACTAAAATATATAGAAAACAACATTTATGCCATAAAGTTAAATTGATCTATATATACATCTTTTTTACAAAAAAAACCTAACCTTTCTTTATATTTTTTATATTCTTCTTCACTGCATGTATCATATTTCTCCAAAGACTGGTAAAATGTCTCTCCATTTTCATCTTTTCTATAAAATTTATTATGATTAAAACTTTATATATATGAAAAGAAAAGAAACAAATGAAATAAGTATAACATATTAATAAATAATAAACACATTAAGAACATATACAGTCAAAAATAAATTGCAGCTAAGCAACAATAGAGAAAAAGTTTTTTTTACATGTTATCTGCATCAAACACAAATATTAGACCAGCTTTCGGACACCAGGCTCCTTTTGAAAACTAAAAAAAAAAAGCGTTTTTTTAAAAAGCTATTGAAACTCTTTAAACTATTACTAAATCTGCAATTTTGACCATATGACTGAAATATGACTGAAATAATAGTTATTGAAACAGAGCCATCAATGAGCTTTGGTTTATTTTTAAACCAAAATTTTTAAACAACTTGAAAAGGTTATGTTCTATATAAAATAACGTAAATAACAATAAAAAAACGTAATATGGGCAAAGAATAAAAAAAACTTTATATGAGCATGGCATTGGTGTAGTCATTTTGGTGTAGTCACTACACCAAAATGTAGAATTTGCCCACTCTGTGGATCTCATATTCCACTCTGTGGACCTCATATTCCACTCTGTGAACATCATATTCCATATTCTGTGAACCTGGATACAGTTGAATTAAAGCAATGGAAACTGAAGTAGCAAACCAGTTTTTTGAAGTTATGAAACTTTGTATTAAAATTTGACTGTAAATGAATGTAGATTATTTTTGATGCTAAAGTTACAGCAATCATTACATGAAAACTTTTTTTTCATTGAATAAAAACTGTCAACTCTTTTTTTTTTAAGTATTGCAAAAATAAAAATTTTGGTATAACTATTCTTTCTTAGTTGTTGTTGTTCTTTACTTTCTTATTTAGCCCCTTTTTTATAATTTAAAAGTTAAAAAGTCTGTTTTAACTTTTAGTATTTTTAAAACTTTTTTACTATTTTTAAAATTTGAATCTCTTGCATAAAATAGTTGTGTAAAAATTCTTTGATTAAATACCTTAACATTTTTAACAATCACTTGCTGTCATTTGATTCTTTACTCCTAATGAAGCTGATATGAAAATAATAAAATAAGTTTTTATTTTTTTATCTAAAATTATCTGTCATCACTTTGTCGACTCTGTCCAACAGGTCATAAAAACCACTTTCATTTGTAATAAACTTATCTGATGCTACCGTAACATTCAGATAACATATTTGATGCCATATTTCCGCCTTTTGATACTATATTTGATGCTTCTGCTATTTGAAACCACACTTAATGATTCTGCTTTTTCTGCTTTGTTTTTAACTTTTGTATGTGATTAGGATTATTTACTTTATTCACATAAAAGACCAAACAAGATTATTTACTTTCATCACATAAGAGACAAAAAGTGAAGATTTGTATTTACATAAAGTACATTTATTAAATAGTGGTAAACTTAATAAAAACATGTGATCTGATAAATAAAGATGATAAGATGTTAAAATTAACAATTAGAAATTCTTATTTCAGTCAATAAAAATATTTTAGGTTGCACTTTAACAGAACATGGTAAATTATTGTTTGGATATTTTAATAAATTTTTCTAGCTTTTTTCTGTCAAGCACGATCATAATCATCATCTGTCAAGCACGATCATAATCATCATCTGTCAAGCACGATCATAATGAATATTAAATGTTGAATTAGGTTAACGTTACAGTTCATACTTTATTAACAAAATGATCAGATCATACTCAATCAGGGAATCCAAATTTCTACATACTTCCTTTTTTTATACTTAAAAAGCATATTTGGAATGGGACTTTTTATCTACCCCCAGTATCTTCTTTTTGTTTTGAAAATGCATACTTTTCTATTTTTCTAGTTCATAGGAACTATTCAAAAGCTTACTTTCATCTTAAATGTTTTATCATTGATCCCAACTAGGATAAAAAAATAGTTTCCCTTATAGATTTTTGCACAATATGAACAGAACATCATATGGCAGAATTTGGCTTAAACTGGTGTATTAGTAAAAAATATAAGATTAAAGTTGGTAAAAAATTAAAGTAAGAAAATACAATAGTATTGTGCATACCTTAATACACTGTAATAAGAATATATATATATATATATATATATATATATATATATATATATATATATATATATATATATATATATATATATATATATATATATATATATAAAACATATATTTATACAAACCTTCATAGAAACTCTTGTTAACTGAATGAGATTTCCTGATTTTAAACCAAAAGTGAAATTGCACTTTGTTTTTCCATTAGAAGTGAAGTATGCTAAAAACAGATACCATATCAATAGAGTCAAAAATCTAACAATACCAACAATAATAAAGATTAGAGACTTACTATCACCAGATTTTGTATTTTCTTGAAGAACAACAGAAGGACCTTTATCTTTGGCACCTCCGTCACAACATAAGACAACAACAGGAAGTTTTTGCCCTAAAGTATTTTTAACAGTAATTATGCTTTGGTTATTAATGTATACTTAGAAGTAAAAAACATACAAAAAATGATGTTACTCTTTTTTCTTTAAATTAATGTCACAACCCTCTCATAACTCAATAAATCTGAAACACAACCTTGGGGAACTGGGTTGGCTACTGCCTGGAAACCATTACATTGTTGTTTAATGTTTATACAACAAAAAATAAAATAGCAAAACACATGCAACCTAACATATCTAAAATTTTAGGTGTTTTTTTTTTAAACAAGAAATGTCACTTAAATGAAAAATATGAGGGCGAATATTTCAAGGTCTATAACATCAATCTCACAATTGCATTAAAAAAAAACTATTTTATGAGAATAATCTAAGAGCCTATACGTTCATTTATAAAAGCTAAAGATTTCTCTGCGCATGTTTCAGATACAAGTAGGAGCGATAATCAATAATGTACTTTAGATCATGGTGGCCTTATCTGGTAATAGGTACCAAACATGTTTATAATACCAGATAAAGTTTATTCAATTTACAAAGTAGTATTAGAAATCATGCCATTCATTGTCAGACACTGATCATAACAGCAACCCTATGCACCCTTAAAAATCAAAAAATTATAACTATACTTATGTTATAGTATAAAAGTGGAAATTTATACAGGTTACTTAGGGAACTATTAGAAGATGTTTCCTCATTAACCAGACGCTTTCTACAGTTCTAACCCCTAGCCAGGCAAATCTATGTTAGCAATATTGCTAATTTCATATGTAAAAATGTTATAGCAAAAAATCTTAGTTACTTAACTTAACTGAAAATAATTGCTGTCGGATTGCATAAAATTGCTGTCGGATTGTATAAAATTGCTGTCGGATTGCATAAAAAAAAGTACTTGTTTTTAATAGCATTCAATAACTTTTAGGTAAAAATTGTAATAAAAATGATATAAATTTAAAAAGGAGTTTTGGTAGATACAATATTTTATCGAAACAACAAAAAACAATGGCAATAACTGTGATAATTGTTTAAATATTTGAGATAAATAGATTGTCTGTCCAAACCAAAATGCTCAATCAATGTAAGATTTACAAGGCTTTAGAAAATTATTTAGTTAAGGATGTAACGGCAACATATTTATTATAATTGTTTTAAAAATTACCAAAAAGTAGTACCATGCACATTACTAATTTTTAACCATGCATTACTTTGGTACTGCTATTTGCTAAAAAGTTTTAAAAGAAGATTATAAAAAGTTTTTTTCTTTTGAAAAAATTAATGTTTGCACAATGAGAACACTCCAACACACTAATTTTTATTTAAGTCAATCAATGTATGCCACTTTAAATATATTTAAAATAGTAAAATTAATAATATAAAATGATGTTTAAAGTATTAACTTAAATTATGAATAAAATGTTAGTTTATTGCAACAGCTGAGATAAAAACCAGGCTGTCTAATTAGCATTTTAATTAATCTTGTTTTGATTCAGAGATAAAATACTTTTTCATGATTCCTATAAATGATTATTAATACTCTCTGAGATAACCATTGTCAGTATATTCACCAAGTAAAATGTCCTTGTATTTGAGACTACGTTTTTTTTTTTGTCTTAATATTGTCTGTATTTGAGACTACG
>NC_088927.1:49307500-49322500 GCF_038396675.1 Hydra vulgaris | reverse complement strand
TATATGTAAATACACAGCTAAATTTAAAATTGTTAGAAAAACACTATTTTAATTATACTTTTTCATGATATATACCTTGAATATCACATTCAAAGGGTAATATTTAATAAAATAAAAGAAACAAAATATAAAATAGACAAATATGACACTATTAAGTATGTTCTAATCATGTAAACATGTTAAAATATATAAAATATAAGAAACTTTTTTAGATTGTTTCCTCTTTGTGCAGCCTTATATGCATCTTTAATCATATAAAAATCCTTATTCATATAAAAATTCTAATTCATGTCAAGTACTTATAACCATATATTACCTAGTATGCGATATTATAGATTCACGTAGATGTGGTGCAATAGGCAGAGCAGCTTGAGCTGTTGAAGCTAATACTGATAAATACCACATAGCTGTTGCATCCATCACACTAACTCCTTTTGATTTAATAACCCTAATAAAAGCAATAATAAAAGTATAAAATTTCTAACAATACAAAACAAATGAGTATAAAAAAAATTTATATAATTGTATTCTGGATATATCTTTAGATAAGGTATTATTTAAATCATATTAAGCAAAAAAAAAAAAAGCAAAAAAATTTCAAAACTTATAGTTAAAATTTAATTTTAAAAATAAAAATAAGAATATTAACAATATTGCAATATTTATTAATATTTATTAATATTATTAAAACAGCAATAAACAACTTTTGTTTGGGCTAAAAATTCACGAAACCACTTTTTTTTTTTTTTTTTTCAACATTCTCACTTCCAACAAGGCTGCAAGCAACCACTATTAGAGTTGAAAATTAGAGAAAAGATAAAGTTTATAGAGCAAAATAACGACAGAAATAAGATTACATTTATAATAAGCTGTCTCTTCTGAGCAATCTAAAAGTGATAACAGTCTCACCTTTAATTTGTTAATAACAACTTTACGTCTTGACATTAGTCAAGGCATAAAGTTGTCATTAACAAATTAAAGGTGAGATTATCAAGTGGACCATTAATGCAGATGAGTAACAAGACAAGACATTTTGGCACCCCAGAAATTACTGGAAATGTGTTGTCTAACATTGACAACTTTAATACTGAGTTAGAATAGAATGACTTTAAAATTTTTAAAACATTTCCAAATATAGTATAAGAAGCGAGCTAACAGAGAAGACCAGCATGCCAGACTTTAATAAAAAACTTTGATTTCAAGCGCAATAGCCATTATCTCACCACTTCCATCTAATGCACAATAGAACTTTTTAATTTTTTTAATGAATTATAGAGCTTTTATCTAATGCATGATAGAACTTTTCTGTTCAGTATAGAAAAAATTATCTGTCAGTAGTAGAAAAAGAGGATTGAAATTCGTAATGATTGTTGGAGAGTAAACTTAAGAAGAGATATTAGAAGTTTGTTAGAGATTTATAGAGTTAGTAACAATTGTAAGAAGACTAAATGGGTTAGAGAGGTTAGAGCCAGGTCTATCAAAAACTGGAACCATAGATACCAATTTCCAGCTGGCATGAAAGCAAGGTTAAGCGCTTGTTAAAGATTTTAAAGAAAAAAGTTCTTGAAATACTTTTTTAAGACTGTTAGTGGAATGTTGACCAGATTACAAGTTTAAGAAGAGTTTAATAGAGAAAGAAACTTTAGCAACAGAAGCTGAAGTGATTTGGATGTTTAACAATAGATTAACCTGTTTCTCTAGGATGACAAGAAGAGTGTGGTTACCTACAGCAGAAGATGAATTATTGGAAAATTCAACTGAATGAGAAATAACATTAAAAATGAATCCAGTAGAGAGTGAACTAACAAGAAGACAATTCATGAGCAACATAGTGCTGTTAATACTCTGATATTTTGATGAACTGTTGATGGAATCAGCCTCGCTGAAAGCTACCTATAGAAAAACCACCAATATCAGAACCGCTTAGTTTTACAAGTGCAGCTTCAATAGAAAATAGCAGAAAGACTTGCAAAAACACTAACAAGAAGCCACAAGTAAAAACCTCAGAGTAAAGTTAAGATCTGCTGTTTACCACCCTGAGCAGGAATCAATGTAACACAGGTTTAAATCTACACCAGCCAATTAGTATTTACATCAGCCAATCTATCTAAAACAAGTATTTTTATCATCACACTCTCTATTCTTTGCTCAACCAAGATTTTGAATTTACTTTTTCTAGCCTTTGCCTAGAAAACTTTTAAAAGTTTTAAAAGACAAGGAAAGGTGTGCAGGTTATAATAGATTACATATTATTAGTAGCCAGATGATCAAGACGATTCTGACCTGACCTATAATCAATATTTGAATAATCAGTTCATTGATACTTAATGCTGATGGACAGAAAAAAAGTATCACCACTTTCTGTCCATCAGAAATAGTATCAGCATCGGACACAAATGTGAAACTGGTAAATCATTACTTAACCTTTTCTACTTCTAAAACCTTTTAACTTCTAAAAATAATAATACTTCTGGAATTCTGGGTAATACATCAACTAAGGTTTAGGTTTTGGAAATTATTTAAGAAAAAGATTTACTTTAACAAAAAAAAAAAAAATTTATTAAAATTCTTTATTTTAATTTCTAAAAATTTTTAAATAACTCATGAAAATCATACACATCTCAAATGCATATTACGCATTTGTATTTATTTTTTTAACTGTATATGTATTTATTGAAACTATGCAAAACTTTGAATAAACAAATATGCATAATAATTTTCAAAATTTTAAACTAAATTTTTAAAATTAGCTTCAATATATTTAGTTGTAAAATGATTTATCATAAAAATACAGACAAAAGATTAACTATAAATATACAGACAAAACTACAGAATCAAAAAGATTATTTTATCACTGCAAACATTAAATTGTTTAGGTGATTTGACCATTTTATATTAATTATAAACATAAAAAAAACTACCTGTAGCCTATTGCTTTAATTTGTCTCACTCTTGTGTCACATCCATCACTATGACAACGTTTAATAGCAATTTGAATAACTAAATCAAAATATAACAAAATTGAATTTTAAAGCCTAAAAGTATTTTTTTTTTTTGCCAAGACAGTAAAATAAAAATAAGTAAAAAATAAAAACTCTTTAAACAAGTTATTTAAATAAATGATATATATATATATATATATATATATATATATATATATATATATATATATATATATATATATATATAAATAAATGATATATATATATATATAAATAAATGATATATATATATATATATATATATATATATACATATATATATATATATATATATATATATATATATATATATATATATATATATATATATATATATATATATATATATACATATATATATATATATATATATATATATATATATATATATATATATATATATATATACATATATATATATACATATATATATATATATATATATATATATATATATATATATATATATATATATATATATATATATATATATATATATATATATATATATATATATATATATGTGTGTGTGTGTGTGTGTGAAGGTAACTTACCTAAGAAAAGAAAACCTCTGATAATACTAATACTAGGAAGGACAACTGTTAGTGAAATTTAAATCAGAAAACAGCATATATCAAAACTATCAGAACTTAATTTGTTTAGAAACATGAACATTAAACATATATACAGAGTTGACAATAAAATTTCCCAGAGCTTTATTTCATGCTTCAGTGCTTAATTTAAAAAAAGGAGCAATTGCTCTTCACACATAAAATACAAATGTAAACAGAATATTAACAACTTCCAGGCACATTAAAAAAAAGCTTGCTAACCTAGTAATAACTCCTTACTAGGTGAGCGAGCATCCAGAATTAGGTTAGCAAGCATTTTTTATTGCACCCAGAATTGTTAAATACTCGGATTACTAGGAAGTAGGAGCATTTTATTTGTTGTTTTGTGTTTGGTAAACAAGTGTTTGTGTTTTGGAAAACATAGCTAGTGGTTATAAGTCTTCTCTGTCTCCTAAATGCTTTTCTGTATTTCTTCTGTTTTAGCATTTCTTCTGTTTTAGCGTTTCTTCTGTTTTAGCATTTCTTGATTTGATTTGAATTTAAATCTTAGGGAATAAGTTTGTAAATTTGTTGCTGTAATATTCATTTGTTTAGACTAATTTCAGTAATTTTAATTTTAGCAGATTTAAAGCTAATTGATCAGTTAATAATTAATCTTGATTTAAGTTATTGATTGAATTAAACTGACTGAATTTATTCCAGACAAATAAACAATACTTGGTAAAAAAAAATTTTGCATAACATTTATTAACAAATTTATTGTTAATAAATGCTATGCATAATTAAACTGACTGAATTTACTCTAGACAAATAAACAACACCTAGTAAAAAATTTTTTTGCATAACATTTATTAACAAATACAACTTACTTAATTGCAAAAATACTATAAGGAAAAGTTAGCATATTTATTATTAAATTTGCTGACATGGTATATTTAATATTTTTTTATAAAAGTAAAAAAAACTGTCAAAACTATTTATTTACATAAGTTACATAGAACTGAAATCTAAAAAAATATCTTAAAAAAAAAATAGAAAAAACTAAAAATTGTAACTTATACTAACTATGGTAAGGCACTTTAAAATTTTCTAGCAGCGTAAAATCACCAGTAATATGACTAAAAATAAAAAATTAAGGATAAAGAATTTATATAATACAAAATATATTATAATAATATTATAATACTCTAATTAAAATTAATAATTTACAAAAACATTTTTGTTGTTTTATTGTGTAACTTATAGTGTAAATATAGTGTATATAAATATAGTGTAAATAGGAATGCTGAAGTAAAGAACAAAAAGTTAATATCGCAGAAAGTTTGCTTAAGAATAAAAAATTTATTTAAAACCTGTTATAAAGCTTTACTGTAAACTTTAAATAAAAAGAAAAAAACTGTTATTTTTGACTTCAAAACAAACAAAAAAAATTTCAGATAATAACACTAAACAACATCAAAAATTTATTGTAAAAGAATCTCTTTTACAATAAATTTTCAACAAAATTTTTATTGGAATAAAACAAGATGTTTGGTATGCAACATATTTGTTTAAAAAAAAAAATATGGTAGCTGAAAAAGTTATGTGCACTATTGATCGATTTATTTTGATAATAATTTGTTGGTATAAGAGTTTCTATCGCAAATAAATTATAATACTTTATTTAGCACTTTCTTTTTTAAAATAAACTTGCTAAATTACTTACTATAAATATTTATCTAACTTAAGTACTCACTGGATCGTTTGTAGGCAAGCAATTACTCAATAAATATATTAATCTAACTTAAGTACCCACTGGACCATTTGCAAGCAAGCAATTACTCAATAAATGTATTAATCTAACTTAAGTACCCACTGGACCACTTGTAAGCAAGCTCAATAAATGCACGCAATTACTCAATAAATGTATTAATCAAACTTAAGTACTAACTGGACTGTTTGTAAGCAAGCAATTACTCACTAAAAGTATTAATCTAGCTTAAGTACTCACTGGACCGTTTGGAAAATGTATAAAATATAAAGTATAACTGTATTAAATATTTTTGTATATTAAAAATATAAATTAGAAGAATGTAAGCAAGCAATTAAAACCTTAAAATTTAATGCTTGTTCAGGCTATAAAAGCCCGAAAAACCTGAAAATAAAGTCAACACTCTAAACACTGCAACACAACTGTTATGTTAATAATATACATTTAAAACACTGTAATATACATTTATATTTATATGCTAATACATTTTTAAATTACATTTAAAAAGGATTTTATAAACATAATAAAAACAATCACTTTGGGATCTGAACATCATTTAGCTCTCGTAAAGTAGAATCCGAATTTCCACCATATATTACAACATGATTAGGCATATAACTTTGATCAGATGAGGCAACATACATAGACAAATGCTTAATAACAACATTAGGCGGAATTTTCAATCTGAAAAATTTAGAAACCAATGTTAATTAAAATAATTACTTTAAAATAGATATTAACTAAGGTTTAGACATTAACATAAAATTAGAAATAAACAACAAAAAAAAGCAATATACTAGATAAAATTGGAAAACTTTGTGTAATGCCATTTTTTAAATGAAAAATAAGAAAAATGAAAGATGAAGCAGCAATCAAACCTTATCCAATGTGAACGAGCTGGTCCGTCTGACTGCCAATAAGTTGCATTATCATTATCCATTAATCTAAAATTATATTGAAAAAAACAACAACATAAACTTGTTTGTTTAAATGGCACATTTTAATTAATATATATATTTTATATATATACGTAAAAAAACAAGCATACTTAAATGCATTATTCTTATTAGTTGAAACTTCTACACTAGTAAAACAGCGTGCAATAGGCTTTAAAACTTCGTCAGCTTGCAATGTAGGCTCTTGTTTTCTACTATCTGCTTTTTCTTTTAAAGCTTTTAAGTGTGCTGTCAGAACTTTCATTCTCATGTCTGTCTTTGTAATAAAACATTTCAAAGCTGGAAGTGGTAGAGATTGACTTGATGCACGATTATGAGAAAGATACTGCAAAATAAAAATGTCAAAAACCATTATATAACTCAAGAAACCATAAAACTCAGGAAAACATGTATTATGACAAAATAGTTTAATTAATGTTGAGCTAAGCAAAATGTTGATAACATTAATATTGCGCTAAGCAAAAAGACCGAAATCTAGAAACAAAAAATTGTGTTAACTCCTTAATATAACTAGAAGCTTTTTTTATGTTATACGTTCATGGTAAAAAAATTTTTATGTTATATGTCCATGGTAAAAAATGAACAGGTTTCTGTAATGCTTTTTCATATTTAAATATAATATAACAAAAAGTTGAATCAATTTTTTACAAGATACCCTTCCTGGCGCTAGTCACTGCCAAGTATTTTTATTGTGATTCTACCATTAGAATGATAACTGTTTAAAGTTCCTCTCATCTGCATTAAAAAGATTGGTTTTATATCTGAGTTTTCTTTTTTTAAGTAAGTTGTTATGACAACAACTCCCACATAGGATCAGTTTAACATCATGAACAAGACCTTGAACAAAAAATGCTTATTGTTTTTTTTTAATAACAATTATGATAATTATTATAATTTATGATAAAAATTTTAAAAAAATTTCAATTTCTGTTGGTTTCTTATTTGTCATTGTGGTTTGCTATTTGTTTTATTTGAATATAAAACAAATTATTTTAACAACAAAAAAAAATTGAATTTCAAATACAATTTGTTGACTTAGCTGTTGGTTTCTTATTTGTCATTGTGGTTTGCTATTTGTTTTATTTGAATATAAAACAAATTATTTTAACAACAAAAAAAAATTGAATTTCAAATACAATTTGTTGACTTAGCTCGACAGAATACATTTTAAAAATGTTCTATGAAATAAAGAAAAATAAAAATTATATAAGGAATTCTTCTTTTTATTAACAAAATTTCTAACATTAAAAAGTAAATTAACTATTTACTAATCAAAATTCTAACGTATTAAAACTGATTAAAAAATTCAATGTGTTAAAACCATCAATGAAGAATCTAACAGACTAAAATGGTCAAACACATTAAAATAAATATGAAAATTTAATTAAAAAATTATATTTGCAAAACAAATATTTTTTAAATATTAGTTGAAATAATAATAATTACAACATTTAAAAAAAAAAAAGATAATTGAGTAGAAAAATGTTTTTAAAGTAAAGATTAAGAAATAGCAAATAAAATAAAAAACTTAAAAAACAATAACCTTATAGAGTCTTTCACTGTGATTAAGCTGTTCTGTTTTATTATCTGTAAATGCATCAATGAAACCTAATAAAAAATATATAATAATTAAAAAACTAATAATAATCGAAATTACCTAACAGTTAAAGCCATCTACTGCGTGTCTTTTTTTCTGTTTTACTCTCCCATTTATTAGCTTTTTAATTTTGTACATTTCTATTTTAAAGGTTTTTATTTAAAATACTCTCCTCATTTAAAAAATTTGCATTATGTAAGCTTTAGTAGCTTTTTATAAAACAAGAAAAGCTAAATAAAAAAAAGTTAGTTAAAACTTTTATATAAGTCAGTTATAATTCAAAAAGGAAATTAGTTATAATTTAAATTCTTCTTCTTCCCAAAGCCAAAAAGCCCAAAGTTGTGTATAATTTTTGTTATAAAAAAACTATTATCATAATGAAAATTTATATTATATACTAATTATAATTATATATAAAATATTATATATATATAACATTTTATTTATAAATATAGATATATACAAATGTCTATCAGGGATGAACTCAGACCTGTTTTGGTACTGTGGGAGTGGTACGGGCATCCAAAAAATATTCCCTAAAAAATATTTATATTTGTTATTTTTGTTTGGCTTTCTTATTAAAAATAGGAAAAAAAGTTTTGGTTTCAAATGCAGTAGTATATAACTAATTTTTTGTTTATTTTTACAAGTTCATTTTTTTCCAGGACAATAAAATGAATTAAAAAGTAATTATGTGATGTAACTCGTTTGATGTTTAAAACTGTTGTTTGGTTACTAACCAAATGCAAGATTTAAATAAATGAACTAAAAACTATTACAAAATTTAACATTAAGACAATGGAATGTATGAAAAAAAAATTTTTTCAAGATAAAACGACTTTAAAATATTCATTAAGAGTAATGTAAACTTTTGTTTGCTGGTAATTAAAATTTGTTTTAATTACCAGCAAACAAAAAAAGTAAAAATTTCAGCTTCAATAATAGTTTTTTTTTAATATACTTAATGATTAAAAATATATATATATATATATATTTACTATATTAATCATTAAGTAATTTAAATGCGATTATTAGAGATTTAAAGTCATGAATAGTGATTTTGCCGAATACCGAATATTTGGCTAGGCATTCGGCCAAAGCACTGAATATTCAGCTGCTGAATATTCGACGACACTTAGTTAATTTTGAAGTTTTTAAGGTGTTTCATTGAAGATACACGGTGGGTGTTTTATTTGTGACTAGACCATGTCACAGCTTGCATTATTTGTTGAATCAAACTGTTCAACTATAGTTATGTATAAAAGTTCTAAACCATTCAAAAAGATTATAAAAATAACCAGCTCAGGTATACTTAGCATTTTGAGGTAATTTCAGAAGTTGAGATATTTATATAATATTTATGCACAAAGAACTCTAAATCTATTAGAAATGATACAACCTGAGCCTAAAGTATGGTTTAACTTTAACAAGAATGTCAATTATATGGTTGTCTTTTTTATTGATGCACATTCCAAAAAAAAACAAAAGAACATTTTTTTTTATTGATGCATGCTCCAAAATTAATTTCATGGGATTAGTTAAAATGCAACAAGCAAAACAAAAATAAATTTAAATGCTCTGAGAAGTATAAAATCAGTAAAAGGTTAATCCTTTTCAGTAAAAAGCTGCATAACATCGATGAACCATTATCGATGTCTAGGAGCACCGGTGATGATCTCTAATTCGTAAAAAAACAAAATGTAAGAAAAAAAGTAAAAAAAAGTAAATGAAAACAATCAAACCAATCTCTACAAAAACTATGCACGCATATAAAGATGTGGAAAAGAAAATTCTTATAATAAATAAAATTAGTTTTTATATGAAACTATTCACCTAAATTGACAACAAACCCTTATAAGTTGTTATCATCTAACGCAAAATATTATCCTAAAAGAACTCGTAAAAATTTTCTTATTATTTGCAAGTGGCAGTGTAAATAGTGAATGACAATTTTCGGAAGTACGTATAACTTATGAGGAATTCGCAATCATTTGCTATCATCACATTAAGTTTTAAATTATTTTTAAAAATAAAAAATAAAAAAATAGTTATTTGTAATCTAATTTTATGCATATTTTTTATCACAATATGGTATTTGATCAGTGGTGTACCCTCTGGGTTTTTTCCTGGTGACTAAAACAGTTTTTATTTCTCATTTGAGCTGTTTGCAATGATAATCAGTACTCCGGTGTAAAAGTTTTTTTTTGTTTTTTTTTCTCGGGTGAAAATACTAAAGAAAAAAAATTTTAACATCTGACTACTAAAAACGTTTAATAAGAAACGGTTTTTAGAAGTTTTATTTAGAAGTAAATTAACTAACTTATTAATAAAATTATTTAAAGATGGGTTGTCATCTTTGTTGTAGTCGATATTCATTTGTTTCTTTTTGTCAATCTTAACAAAGGTTTCATTACGTGAAGCAAAAAAGTTGAAAGCCATAACTGGAAAGAAATGTTTTATATATAGAAAAATATTCTATTATTCTCTCTCAACCTTCAATAAAATTTAATTTAGTTGAATGTCTAAAACATTATGTTTTTAATGTTATAAACATTTTTCATTATACACAGACTTTTTTTTAGGAAAAAAGAATTTCCACGTGCATCCTTAATTGCGTTCTAGTAATAATTTTTCATGTGCATCTTAATATTTTTTATTTTGTTAATTTTAATTGACAAAGTTAAAATAAAAATTTATTTTATTAATGAAAAACAAGAAATTCAGTGTTATTAATGAAAAACAAGAGATTCAGTGTTAATAATGAAAAACAAGAGATTCAGTGTTATTAATGATTAAACTGTAAGGTTTGAAAAATGATACAATAGCATTTGGAAATGAAAAAAAAATGTAATTTTAAAACTCATTTTAAATCGAGAAGAAACGTGCTTTAAAACACAACAATAATGTTTAAAAAAACAGTACAGTCGAACTTTGAAAATTAAATCACGTGTTGGCAACTTTTTATTAAGTTAGGTGAAATTATATGATGCACCATAGTGTACTTATTGTTAAACTACTTTTTCAAGTTTTTTTTAAATAATCACAAGGAATAAAATCTGTATGGATCAAAATATGATTTTATTAATTAACGCACTTCTGTAAGTAGCTTTATAATCTGACTTTAAATATAAAACAGAATATTTATAATTAATTATTAATATCATAATCTGACTTTAAATGTAAAACAGAATATTTTTAATTATTTATAAATATTATAATCTGACTTTAAATATAAAACAGAATATTTATAATTAATTATAAATATTCTAATCTGCCTTTAAATATAAAACAGAATATTTAAAAGCTACCTGGAGATAAAGGACAGTCTTGCAAAAGTTTGTTTACTGTTCTCAAATCATCTTTTACACTCATAAAACCAGAAAATGATCTATTAGACAAGTCTAGCATCTGAAAAAATAATTTATAGTATAAATACTTTATAAACTATATAAATACAAAAATAATTTATAAATAATTAAATTACTAATGTCTGCTTTTTCTAGAATAAGTTGTAATGCAGGCAGAGAATGCCATTGAAAAATTTATAACTGTCTCATTAATAAAGCCAAGTCCTATGTTCAACCTTCTATATACACATTTATTCTTATCATCTCTACAAAAAATAGATAAGAACTATTTACAAAGAACTTCACTTAAATTTATTTATTGAATCTAATAAAATGCTTCCTGAAAAAAAACAACAGGTTAATCAAATGCTAGCCACTTCAGCTTTAATTGCTTAAAAGAACACTAATTTTAATTCTTTATCAACAAGACTAAGGTGTCAAGAAACCATTGTATATTATTACTAATAATAATTATTCTTAAACATATTATTATCTTAACAAATCTTTACAGACTTTAAAGTAAGGTATTTTGTAATCATCTAAAT
Organism: Hydra vulgaris; assembly: GCF_038396675.1. Classification (NCBI taxonomy): domain Eukaryota; kingdom Metazoa; phylum Cnidaria; class Hydrozoa; order Anthoathecata; family Hydridae; genus Hydra; species Hydra vulgaris. The sequence continues at coordinate 49,310,752 of NC_088927.1, read as the reverse complement.
ATGTTTTTCATTAACAGTAAAAATATAACTAAGAAATTAATTTAGCATAACTTGAATCTTAATGATGTTCATTTTTGAGTAGTAACAAAATTTCTGATTAGTTAAATTCTTTAATTTAACTCATAAAATCAATTATGCTAGGTCTACTATTTTAAAAAAAAAAGGTCATTAAGAACCAGATTGAAACTTTAATTGCGTTAAGCTGTACCCAGCTGAACTGAATTAAGAAACCAATCAGAACTGAATTAAGAAACCAAAATCAGAAAAGGTTTTAATTTTAGAAAACAATATTTTTATCGCGAAAATTTGCGCATACTTGATAGTCGGCATCCTAAGAAAAACAATTTAATAGAAGTTCAAACAAAGTTTACAAAAATTACGTTAAGCTGTATCATTTTATAGTAGAGTGGTAACTATAAACATTTTTAGTGCTTTGAACAACACTGGTAATGTTTGAAAAAATGCTAATATAATATGCATGTATATTTTTATTATTAATTTATTTAGTTAGTAGTTAAAAATAAATAAAATCTTTTTTTAACTAACCAATCCTATTTGGATTTTAGTAGACTTTTTAAATAAGAATTGTTTGCTGAATCAATAACATATTTTTAGACTACAAATGTATCTTAGGTTCTTTAACAATATGTTACCAAAAAAATGGAGTAGACTTCAATGATTAAAAAATATCAACATACACAATCAATATATATCTCACCTCATGTAAATAATCAAGATCAACTACTCCGTTTTCCTCAACATCAAATTGACGGAAAATCTATAATAAAAAATAAAACTCTAAGTTTCTTTAATTATTGGTAAAAAAAATAAAACTTAAATTTACTGTATACTTATAAAATATACCTATGAATATCCTTTGAACTTTTTGAATTATTTTTAATTAAAACAGATGTAATAAAAAATTTCAACATTTTCTTTTCTTATAACTCTACTCAATCTGGGGGAAAAATACTTATTTGCGCTCAAAGAAAGCCTAACAGTATTGTCATTAACATTTATGTTCACAAAGTTCACATTGCCTTTTGTTGCTTAAACAGGGAAACTGTATCAGACAATAATTGCCTTTAGTGCTTTTGCCTCATGGCTAGGCAATTAACCGGACTTAAACCCATTTGAAAACAAGTTAAAATTGAAACCTGAAGTTTTTAAGCAGAACTCAAACTCACTAGCAGATCTTTTAAAAACATAATGAAAGCATGTCATAACACCTCAATATTGTGATTTTCTTTTTGCCTCAACACCATGAAGAATAGATGGTGTTATAAAAGTTTGAGAAGTCCATTCAAGGTTCTAAAACATGTTTTATATGTGACTTCTTTATTCTTTTATGTTTATGTTGATTGGTTTTTTTATTTAAAACATTTTCTCATAATAAATGCATACACTGTACAGTAAAAAAAAAAGGTTTTTAACAGGCCAATATTTGTATATCCACTAGGTTTTAATCGAAGAATCTGCAAGGTTTTCTTGAAGCTCAGATTTAAAATCTTGTAATTGTGATAGATGTTACTGATAAGTCTCAATGTAATCAAAAAACATAATGAAAACTTGGGAATTTTTTTATCTGATACTTGTTGCAAATTGATACAAAAATCACAAATTATGTTTGGATAAGAGTGGTATGAAACCTAACTATGAGGTTCAACCTAGATATATTGCCATCATTATGTTTATGAATGTAAAGGTAAAACTTGTTTAAAAAAATAAATAAAATTAGATAAAAATGTTTTTAAATATTTTATGCTTTACAGTTTTTAATAAAAGTTATCCTAAGTTAAATCTATTATTAATTAAATCGTAAGTATTAAATAGTCTTACTGCTATTATTTAAAAATTATTTTTTTTTTTAATTTCATCTAAAACCATTCGATTATTAGAGTAGTTATTTGCTTTGCTGATAAATGTTTATATGTAGTTGCAACTAACTCTTAAATTGAATCAAACATTAAAGCAAAGCAGTTGATATTAATGAAACTGGAAAGGGAGTGGGAAAGAAGAGTTTTTCTTTACAAATTAAATTAGGAGTTACTAGGAAAAAAAGGAAAAGTTATAGAGCAAGAAAACAGTTGACAGAAGACTTGAAAGGTTGTAGGTTGGAAAAGTCAGGAAAACATGAAGATAATAGAGAGTTCAAAAGGGTAGAAGTGAGAGAAAGAAAAAATTTAATAATTTATTTAATAACAAATATTTTTAGGGGTCCTTCTAAAACTTTTGAACACTTAATGAGTCCTCTAATACTATTTAAAAAAAAAGCATATAGTTGTTAAGTGTTAATATCATAATACACTTTTCTTTAAAAGTGTATTATCATATTAAATAGGTTTTAAATAAAGCAAAATATTTTATATTATTTTATATATTTTATAATATAATTGTCGATTTATAGTTTTTTATAATATAATTATCATTTATGAAATTTAACTTCACTTCATTTAATATCCAACACTATTGAAATAATTTTTTTTGATAATATAAGGGACTCATTAAATGTTCAAGGGACTTGAGGGACCATTAAAAAAATTTTTAACCTGAAAATTTTTTAAATCCAGTACTATTTTAATATATAGGAGACATTAAGGTAGACTATATAGATATTTTTTAAAAATTCTTATTTTTCAGGACACCCTAATAAAACTTCAATAGTATTTTTAAAATATAATACTGATTAAGCAATAGATTGTCCAATCACTGAGCTAACCTTTTTTTAATAATTGAAAACCTTTTAAAACAGCTAACTACAGGTGGCAGAAATATCATATTGGTAGTATAAAGGCTGTACTTAGAGCATCATATTTGGTAGTATAGAGGTTGCACTTAGAAGATTAACTTCTACTTTATACAAGTCTCTGTCAAAGATAGTCCTTTGTTGTGGTTTGTACACTGCAAGCATTTGGAGAAGTCATGTCTAGCGGCTGTTGGAATTCATTAAATATAGAGGCTTTATTTAGCCCAAATACTTTTAAATAATATCTGCTACCATTCAAAGCTGTTCAATCATCAATGGTAACTTTTAAACATAATATACTTTAACATGGGCTATATATCAAAATCAGGCCACAAAGTAAACAATGTTTTCACAAACATAGAAGTAATACTAATTCAATAAAAATAATCAATAAAATATGTAAGAAAGGTTTTCAAACGTTCATAGAGATTCTGTTAAGGATTCAATGGACGATGACAATTTGACAATTCGAGAAGAAAAGTAATTTAAATTTATTCATGCAATTT
>NC_088927.1:49287500-49302500 GCF_038396675.1 Hydra vulgaris | reverse complement strand
TAATTACTAATTGTCAATTAAAAACTAAATAATTGCACTGATTATCGAATTTGGTTGTTCATGCGGTAGTGGTGTAGTGGTAAGAGCGCTCGCTTTGTAAGCGAGAGGTTCGGAGTTCGACTCCCACCACGTCCCTGGAAGTGAAGTACCGCGCTCAACTTAGTTTCTCCGCGCAGCGGCCTTGCTCGGCAAGGTTCGTGTTTCGGAGTTAAAGAGTTGAGAGAGGGTTGCACCACGAATAACAACTAAAAAAAATGAAAAACACAAAAAAATGAGTAGCCTCCTCGACTGTAGTGGCCCCCCTCGGGCCTTGGGGAGGTGAATAATCTAAATGAAAAAAAAATAAAAAAAATAACATCAACCTAGCCTAAAAACATTTTAAGTACATTTGCACTTTTGGTATGATAACAAAAGTGTGTAAACATCTGTAATTTTATGTTTAACACCCTGTACTGCGTACCAAACGTTATGTTTAACACCCTGTGCTGCATACAAAATTCTTAGAAAAACAATTTTAAAATTCTGCCTCTTTGATTCATGTTCAACAACATTTCAATAATTTATATATTTTTAATACTCCTTAATATTGTCATTGGGATTGGCAAAATAATCTTATTAAAAAAGAATGAATAACTGAAAATCTATTAAAAATTTGTTTGCAACATTTTTTTTTAAAATATGTTGTAATGGAACCTTCACAAATAGGTATTATGCAACTTCCTAAAAAATATTTAAAGAAGAATTAAACTAAGAAATCTTACTTTATCTTATCTGAAACAGTTCGAAGTTGTTTAAGATCAAATAGAGCATTTAAATCCAGGATTCCATCATCTTCAACTGAAAAAATATATAAAATTCAAAGCAATAAAAAACTTGAAAAAGAAAATTTATTCATGAAAACTTGAATTTTTTATGCACTTGGGTTTCAGTTCTTTAAAGGTTCAGTCTTTAGAAACAAGTAAAATAGTTCTCTTATGTTTTAGTTTAAAAGTTTGCGTTTAAAAGAATAAACTCTTTCTAAATCATTAAGATTAACTTTTCTTGATGATGAAGGTTTTAAACATAAAAATGAGGGGATATTAATATTAATGGTAATAGGGGTAAAGGATGATAAGATTGACTTTATGACAAAAATTACATCCATAAATGCATTTTTCACCCTTTTACCTTATTTATTTATTTCTTAACATTTCAATTTATAAATTAATTATAAAAATAACTATTAAAAATGGGCAATTTTTTGCCTCAAATAAAAAATAATTTGTTTTTTTCAATGAACAAACTAATCCTTAATAGCAAAACTATACATTGTAATCACACTTAATTACAATTATTTTGTTATTGTATAGATTTCATTTAATCAGCAATTATTGTTATTATTTGAATTTTAAATAATTTTGTAAATTTTACAAAATTAGAAAAAAAACACTTTATTATAAGCTACATTACAAAATTATCAAAATATTAAAAAGGTAATTTCAGGTAACTTGCCTAATCTACATGACTAGTTGTATACACATCTAGTCACAGACATGTTTAGTTATATAGTCAAAACTATTATCAATCAAAATTGTTGTATAAAAACAATCTGGTAGTGTACTTTGATAAAATAGTGAACATTTTGCAAATTAAATAAAGAAACAAAAACAATAAATTTACCAGAATCTTTCTCTAACTTTTCAACACTTGGCTGAATAATAAAAAATATGTAAAAAAGTAAGAAAAAATTTGCAATTAAGAAAACATTTTCAATTGCTGGAATACATAGTACAAATGCAATAAACAAGTACAAATGCAATAAACAAAACAATCAAAATAAAAATGGGACCAATATTTGAAAAAGCTTAAAGTTTCATTGTTAAAGTTAATTGTATACAGTCTCTAACTATCAGTTAAAAAATATTAAATTGACTTTAAACAAAATAAAAAAAACATGAAATTTTTTGACTATTCAACTAAACTAAATTCAACTAAAAAAATGACTTTTCAACTTTTTATTAATAAAAAAACTATAATAGCGGAATGTAAGAAATAAGCTTAAGTATAGTTCAATATGAACTTTGAAGTCTAACTTTGTTAAGTCAGACTCAAAAAATAACATGAATAAACATGCAAGTGAAACTTGAAAATTTTAATATCATGGTTGGGAAAAACAGACTTAAAAACTTTATTTAAAAAACTTGAAAAATAAAATGTTGGTTTGAAGGCAAAATTGGAACAAAGTAGTTTGAAACCAGTAGAAGCAGAGTATTATACGAATTTATATATTTTGAAATAATAATTCTGAATTTTTTACTTTAGAATATTAAACTAGAAAAATATATATAAAAGGTAATTACTTAAGGTAATTAAGATGCTTTGTTTTTTTTAAGACTAGATGATTTCATAAAAAATACTGGGTTTATATGAAAAAAAAAATACTGGGTTTATATGAACATTCTAGGAATTCGAAGAAATAAAATAAGGATGGGGGGGGGGGTAGATCCTTAGAATGGATCTGTTTTGTAGGGTTTGCTTTTTTAGGAAAAAACTAGAAGAAACAAACTCCAACTTAAAAATCCTCTGCAATAAAGCAAAAAGCAAAGACTTTAGGGATAAGGGAAGAAATTCTTTTGACCAGCATTAATTTCATTTTTCATCTATTAGGCTGGAGTAGATATAAACCTGTGTTACATTGTTTCCTGCCAAGGATGATGAATGCTGGATCTTTTAGACTTTACTCATGTGCTTTCTTGATATGGGCAAAATAGATTTATCGTATATATGTATAAATACATGTATTGAAAGACATGTTCCTAAAATGTTTAATGTTATTGCGTCTGTTAATGATTTATCCACAAAGCGCTTGAACTTTGCTGTGAAATGCCATGTGAAATACTAATAGTTACTCATTTTGCTCTAGGCCTTTATGACCAAAACATTGATGGTATAACAGTTTTTCAACAGTGTGGTAAATTGGCTTTTATTATCCTAGTGACAGTTAATTAGTTGATTGAAAGGCAATACAAAATCAATTGACAGTATATATTTCTGCATTTTAAAACTTTATGCAAGTAAATCATGGCTTTCCAAAAAGATTTTATATAAGTATTACTAATTCAGCATAACTGGTTAAATATTATTTTTAATTTTCTTAACTAAGTCATAAAGAGAATGAAATTATATAGGTTTCTTATTTTGAAAATATTAATTAAAACAAAAAGAGATAATAAATATATGGTGTATGAGAACAGTCATTTGTAAACAGTCTCTCATAATAAAAGTTGGTCTACCTAAGTGACAAAAGAAATTTAGCTAAATAGCTCTTCTAACTTAAAATAAATTTTTATTTTTTAAAACAGATATAAAAACAAATTATAAAAAAACAACTTTATTATATTAATAACATGGTTGCTGAATAAGTTTAATCGAGATGGAGTTTAGATTTTTAAATTAACTCTAAGAAGAAATTTAGAGTTCAGTTCTAAAAATGTAAATCTGTTTTTGTTAAAAATTTATTTGATTAAAAAGTAATATAAATAAAAACATAAAGTTAAGTAAACTTTAAATTTTTAAGAAACTAATTTTTACTTAGTTTTTTAAAAACTTATTTAAAATAAAAAAAATCTACTTCAGTAATAGGCTCATCATCTATTTCATTATTTGACTGAGATCCACTGTTTCCCATAGTACATTGAGTTTGTTATTTTAATTCTAAACATAAATTTTTAACAATTTTTTAAAATATTATTACTAGTACACAGAGGCAATTCATACAAATGAGGGGGAGGGGGAGTGAAACCTTAAATACTAGAGACTGGCTTCTTGAAAAAAATTAAAAAAAAGGTCCTCAAAACTAAAATTTACTTAAATGAATGTGTCAAATACCCGACTAGCCGACTAAATTCATTAATAAACTGACTATAACTTGAAAATCACCTTCTTTAGGGGGAAGGGGGGGGGGAACACACACCTATAAATCGTCTCTGTTGGTATATTTAATACATTTTAAAAAACTAAGTAATGATACAAAAAATTAATTATTTCTAGCGTTAAATTTTTGTGCAATGCCCTAATATTTTGCATTTATTAGGTTTTTAAATGCCAACTCTATAACATAGATGACACTATAAATGACATTATATGGAGACTTTAAAATACATCAACTTAAGGATCGAGTTTAAGCAGGTAAAATTGTGATATAAATAACATTTATTACAGCAAAAAGAAAATTGCTTTATTTATTATTTGTTTTGTTTTTATTTTTTCACAAATTCTAAAAAACTGTCTGCTTTAAAGTTAGCATTCAATAACTTAATGAGTGCAAAATATATCAGAACACAGCACGCAAACAAATGTACATATAAAAGACTATATGTATGTGGGGTATTTATATATATATATATATATATATATATATATAATATATATATATATATATATATATATATATATATATATATATATATATATATATATATATATATATATATATATATATATATATACATACTTTATAACTAATAAAACGTGTTTGTGGAAAAAATGGCTCTTTGCTTGTTTGTGACAAAAGCTGACAAAATTAAGGTTAGATTATGTCAAAACACAGTAATTAAACCACAAAAACACAAATTAAGAGTCTAGAATGACATTCAGAACATTCTGAATGTTTTTAAAAACATTCTTACGTTTCTGCTACACCGACTAACAAATAACTTGACTTGCAACGGAGTGCTGCTACATCAACTGAGGGTTTGGTTTGTGCACGCAGTCTATCAAATAATTGAAAGAAAAAAAATTTTCTGGTCTTTAAAATTATATATATGTATTATAGTTAGAGCTGTGCGAGATTAGGCTTTTTATCTTCGATCAGGTTTGATCGAGATTACAAAAAATTTGATCGAGTTCAAGTTCGAGTTTGAGATTATTAAACAAACTAGTGAAAATGTACATTCAATTCATTTAAAAATGTCATCGTCAACAAATCATACTTATCCTAATGCTAAAAGTCTTCAAATTTTTATGAAGAAAGGTAAGTTCTTCTACATGCTCCGATAGAAGACTGCAGCATTTAATGGAAACGATGTTCTTAGATGTTGAGTTCAGACGCTCTGACATGACACCGGTCGCTAAGATTGCCAGAAGTGATTGAGCAAGCTTAGCAAGACAAGAAAATCGACTTTTATTTTGCCTCCATCATGTCAGTTGACAACCATTGCGCCCAATCGCCATATCTTTCAAGTATGTCTTCACATCATCATCAAGCGCAACTCGTACATGACACATCAGCATCAGCAACATTGTTGTTGGTTGCTGTCATCATGTTATTGAGGGATTCCCACAAGCCTATTGATTGTGTTTCTAGTGTAGACTAGTACTCACTGAGTACTGAGATTGGACTGGTTTGGTCCTGAACTTGGTACTGTTGGAAGTTTATTGAGTAATTCACGAAGCTTTGATAAGTTGGCTGCCAGCTTCTCAGGTTACTTGCAGTAAAGTAACTTGTACCTGGGATCTACCAGTGTGCAAACTGCATCTGGCTGAACCCAATAAAATACTACAGAAACTATCAAATAGTTCAAGGAATATAGATAATTAGATATTATTATATCAGATAAGTATGACCATATTCCATATAAGTATGTCCATAATGCAATTGAAGCTAAGGAAAGCTTTATGTGAAAATAGGTCATTAAAAATTTGTGCGTAATTGGTAATGCTGTAAATGTCAAAAAAAGATTGATAAAACACTCAAATAAACACTTATATGCTGAGTCTCAGCATATAAATAATTATTTATGTTACCTTTTCAAAAGAAGGAAACCTTCTTTCTAAAGATGCCACAAGTCTCCACGCCAGTGAAATTATAGAGACTCTATTTGCAATATCACTGATGAAACCTTGCAGTTTCTGGTGTAATTCATGCAGAGCTGATATTTTCATGGATAACGTTGGGTAACTTTCACCACACAACTCTCTGCTTGCCTGTTGAAAAGGAGTTAAAATCTTTACATAACCCTCAGCGAGTTCCATTCGTTTATAGTGAAATTCTTCACCTTACCAGTTAATGTGACTTCGGCTGATAAGGGTGTTTTCTCTTCCATAAGGCTTTAAATCATGTAATAGTCGGAATTCCAATGCGTTGATACACTCATTATGAGCCTACATTCATCTCTTTTTATTTGCCTTTGTTGTGCATACAGCAATTGAGATGATTGAATACTGTGATGTAGTGCAAGACAACTTTTTAAAAAATTTCGCTATCATACTAATCATGTTTTGAATTTTGGATACTGCATCATTAATTGATAATTGAAGCATATGAGCAAAGCGAGGTAAGTTTTGGCACATGTTCATGGCTGCTCTCATATTACTACCATTGTCTCGAAGAACGTATATTGGTACTGCTCTTGGTAGCGACCAGTCTTTAATTGACTTCTCAAGAGATTCTAATATTGCTTCGCCCGTATGTGACACAGCCACAAACGGTTTATTCTCCAGTGGTACTGCTTGGAATATGATACTGAGGAACAACCAATTTCATAAGTGCCTGAAAACCTTGTCCTTCTACGAAATCGTTGGCAGGTAATCGGAAGTCAACATGCGCCTAATAGCTTGTGTTATTCTTTAGCTTTTCCGTGATCAGACGTCCATGCTGTTTTCTTAATCAACAGATCTGTGACACAAACTGACTGTTGTTTTCCAGCTTTATTTTCTTCCTTTTTCATTCTTTTTGCTTCTTGTGCCTTTTTATCACACTCTGCTGATTCCTTCTTATGATAGCTTTTTTTTTTTTTTAAACATCTTCGCTTCAAACAAAGGCTGCAAGCAGCCACTAATCAAAGTTGGAAGTTACTGAAAGAGAAAAGATGAAGATTGCAGAGCAAGAAAACGATTGACGGACGACTTAAAAGATTGCAAACTATATGAATCAGGAAAGCAAGATGAAGGAAGCGAATTCCAAAGAGCCGATGTTCGAGGAAAAAAACTAGACGAATAAGCGTTTTTGGAGCACATAGGAACAGTCACAGAAAAAGGATGACACTTAATTGAATGACGAGTAACACGAGAATGAATTATAGTAGATGGCACAAGAGACGCTAATTCTTTAGAGCAGTGCCCATTATAGTATTTGTAGAAAAGAGAAAGAGAAGCAACATTACGACGATGTGATAATGGTTGGAGGTTGGCTGCAAGAGCAGGTCCAACAATGTTTACAATGCGTTTTTGCACCTTGTCTAAAAGAGAAAGGGCATCATTAGAAGATCCGCCCCAGATATGGCAACAGTATTCCATACAAGGCCGGATTTAAGATTTATAGAGATAGAGAATAGAATCCGAAGTAAGAAAGTGGCGAGCTCGATAAAGAGATGCAACCTTAGCAGATGCTAATTTTGCAACTGATTTGATATATGGTTTCCAAGAAAGATTGGAAGTAAGAGTTAATCCTAGAAGATGAAGAGTAGGTGACTCATCGAGTACATCACCGTTCATAAATATAAGAAGATCTAAATTATTGCGATAACGATTGGCTGAAAAAAATTGAGTTTTATCTGAATTAAAGTTCACCAGCCACTGTGAGCCCCATGCTGTAGCAGAAGTGAGATCCTTTTCAAGCTCAAATCCCCCCTCCAAGCAGTCAGAGGGTGATGGTTTCTTATCACGACAAGAATAAATGGTAGTATCATCAGCAAACAATACCACCTTAGATGTGAGAATATCTGGAAGATCATTAATGTAAATTAAAAAGAGTATAGGGCCAAGGATAGAACCTTGAGGAACCCCTGAACTTACAGAATAAGAAGAAGAGTGTTGTCCATTGAGGACAACTTTTATGCTACGATTGGAAAGGAAGGATTCAATGATCTTAAAGATGTTGCCGGATACACCATTAGAAGAAAGCTTATGGAGAAGACCAGCATGCCAAACTTTATCAAAAGCTTTTGAAATATCAAGAGCGATGGTCTTAACCTCTCCACCTTTATCTAATGCACGATAAAACCTGTCAGTTATTACTGTTAGCAAATCAGCTGTAGAAGGAGAAGATCGAAATCCATATTGATGGTCAGAAAGTAAGTTATTCGATTCAAGATGAGAAATTAAGTGTTTGTTAATTAAAGATTCAAAAACCTTGCTTATGATAGGAAGAAGACTTATGGGGCGGTAGTTAGATGAATCCAATTGCTCTCCAGAATTTTTGAAGATAGGAATAACAGATGCCGCTTTCCAGCAGGCTGGAAAGCAAGACTCTGATAAGCACTTGTTGAATAGTTTTGAGAGTATAGATGAAAGCTCCGGAGAACACTTCTGCAAGACAATAACAGGTATGTTGTCAGGGCCACAAGCTGTAGAAGAGTCTAGGCAGGAAATCACTTTAGATACAGATGCTGGAGTGATATGAATGTCAAGCAATGGATCAACCTGTTTGTTGGCAATATCAGGTAGAAAGCAACTAGTGGAATCAAGAGATGAAATTGATGAAAAGTTTTTAGCAAACAATTCGGCTTTGTCTTTAGGTGAGGTGACAAAGTCTGAACCATACAAGAGAGGTGGAATTATAGATTTGCCCTTATTATTGATATTATTAAAGATTCTCCAGAACTCACAAGAGCCTAATTTTTGAGATGAGATACGAGATTTCATGAACTGAGAATAGCGGGTTTTGGCGTTAGACAAAACCTTTTTACAATTGTTTCTAGCAGTAATAAACAGACGTCTGTTTTCTTGAGAATTGTTTTGCTGATAAATATGGAAGTAACAGTTTCGATTGGCAATCGCAACAGCACAGTGTGAGGAAAACCATGGAGGAGAGTGAGGCTTGACCTGGAATTGTCGAGAGGGAATAAAAGATTCCATTCCAGCCTGAATCCACGAAGTTATGTAAGAAGCACATTTGTCAACAGGAAGACGAAAGATTTCTACCCAAGGGCCATCACGAAGAAAATCACGGAAAGAATCCCAGTCAGCTTTACTGTAGTTGTAAGAGGTTCGATAATAGGGGTATTCAGGTGATGAAGAAGAATGAGATATTAGTTTTAGAGAGATCAAACTGTGATCAAAAGAACCTAAGGGTAAATGTGGAGAAACTGAGCACTGACTAGGATCAGAAACAAGACATAAGTCGAGTAGAGAAGGTAGATGATTCGGGTTGTCAGGAAAGCGAGTTGGAAAGTTGACTATTTGAGTTAGGGATTGAGAAAGGCAAAAGTTGTGGGCTTTAATGCCTGCTGAATCACTGACACTAGAGCCAAGCCATTCAGAGTGGTGAGCATTAAAGTCACCAACAACAACTATGTTAGCTGATGGATAAAGAGAGAGGGCTTGGTCAATATGAACAGAAATAACGTCAAAAAGTGTGCAGTCTTGAGATGAAGGAGAGCGATATAGAACAAAGAGAAAGGCAATAGAGTGAAGTGGTGCTAAACGAAAGCACATAAAAGAATAGTCTGTGGATTCAAACCTAGTTTCACGACAAATGGGTGAATTCTTACAAATGTGCGACTATTGAGCATGTGACTATTGGAGTCTTTACGAATTAGAGGAAGATAACCATCAACACTAAGATCACAAGATGAGACAGCCGAACTCAAATTAGTCTCACAAAGAGCAAGTAGGTCTGGTGAACTTTGCAAGAGATAAGACTCAACAGAAGAAAAGTTACTTCAAAGACCACGAATATTAGTGAATGATAGGTTTAGAGAACTTGGTGATGATGATGGTTTTTTGTGTTTTATAAATTTTGGTACTTTATTCATTTTTAAATTAGATTGAAGAACTTGACTCAAAGCATAGATTGTACTCAGAACACTGCTTAATAGCCCAAGCAATTGCCTCATTACTACTAATAAACCCTAAGCCGTAACAAAGGGCTACAAAAGTGGCCTCCGCAATGCACACCAAAAGTACAAACAGGGACACCATCCATGCGCAACATGGCACTGTTAAATACTTTGATATTTTTCAGCTGTTGATGGAATCAGCCTCTCTGAGAGCTACCACAGAGTTCGGGAAATCTGACTACCAGCCGCCCTCAGAACCATAAAACTGAGTTTTAGAGCTGTACCCTCATTAGGAGATAACAGAATGAGTTGCCTAGTCATAAAAACAGAGACACAAGCAAAACCCATGCATTGAGTCAAGAAGATCCAGCATTCAACATCCTAAACTGGAAACAATGTATTAAAATACATCTGCGCCAGCCTAATAGATGAAGAAGGGGTGCGAGGCTGGTCAACAGATAGAATCTGTTTACCCCTTAAGTCTTTGCCTAGGAGGCCTTCTACAAGACAGTAGCTGGGTGCATTTAACATCTGCCCAAGATAAGTATTTTTATCGAGACACCATCTCTAGCCTTTACTCAACCAAGAGCCCCAAGGCAGGGGGTGTTTTAAATCAGAGTTGGCATCTCCTAGCCTTTGCCTAAAAAGGCGTATCCTACAAGGCAGCAGGACATGAAGCAGATTGTACTGGGTTACATGTTACCAGTAGCAGGATAACCTGATCTGACAGGAGCTTCTCAGGTGAATAAATAAGCCAGTTGCCGATGAAGTAGGACAAGATATTTTTTGACTGCATTTTCCAATTTTACAAAAACTAAAAATAGTATCGTAATTTTATGCCTATCAAAATAATTCCAAATAATGCACCTTATTCTCTCATCCTCCATTTTGAAGTGTTTTAATATCATTATACAGCTACTTTTTAAAGCATTTTAATAAGATTTTACAACAACTTTTTAAATATCAAACTTAAGGTTTAAAATTTGAATTATATCCGATTAACTAAACACATTTGATTCAAGTTCAATTATTGAATAAATTTGAATTTGAACTCGAAAATTCGAGTTTCGCACACCTCAAATCATAGTATAAATATATGGTATATATTATAGTAAAAATTTATAGTACATATTATATATATATTATATATAGATATTTTAATACATATATATATATATATATATATATATATATATATATATATATATATATATATATATATATATATATATATATTATATATATATATATATATATATATATATATATATATATATATATATATATATACTCCACAAACTATATTCTTTTATATGTACATACATTTTTGCGCTGTGTTTTTTATATATTTTGCATATACAATTTCTTTGTAGTATATATAGTATTATCGAATTATTATATATAACAGTTTATATATAAAAATATATATATATATATATATATATATATATATATATATATATATATATATATATATATATATATATATATATATACTATAATATTATAATATATAATAATACTGTAATACTATATATACTATAAAGTAATTGCATTTTATTTATATAAGTATATAAAGTATATGTATATAAATAAAAATTATATTGACAATATAATATTTCATATATAAATATATATATATATATATATATATATATATATATATATATATATATAATATATATATATATATATATATATATATATACATACATGAAACATTATATTGTCAATATAATTTTTATTTATATACATATATTAATAATACTATTATTAATATATGTATATAAATAAAAATTTCATATATAATATTTCATATATAAATATTATATATATATATATAATATCATACTGTCAATATAATTTTCATTTATATACATATACTATATATACTTATATAAATAAAAGTTTTATTTATATAAGTATATAAAGTATATGCATTTTGTTAAAATACACTATATTATTATATATACGTATAATATTATTATATATACGTATATAAATAAAATACAATTATTTTATAGTATTTATTTTATTAGATAGTATATGATAAAATATTTATATTTTATGAAGTATATAATTTAAATATATAATATACTATTTACAGGTACTTAATCTGTTATTACTTTAAAGCGACAATTGTAACAATTCAATGAAAGTGATCACTTTTGATTTATAAGAAACCCGGAAAGTACTTTTTGCCGCCGTTTCGAGTTGCCAAAAGTCGGATAATTTAATTAAGGTCAACGGCAAAATTTGTTATTAACAAAATTTTTTTGTCACATTTATTTTTCATCCAAAATGTTGTTTTTTTATTCACATACTTAGTGTTCTTTTATTCACATACTTAGTGTTATACTCCTACTGCTTTTTGTTTTTCATCGTCTTTCATTGTCCATTTTTCTTATTTTTTCTCAATAAAAATGAAGTTTTTTTGTGCTGTGGTGATAAAAGAACAGCCGTAGCGCAATAATTAGAGCACTTGCTTTAGGAGCAAGAGATCCAGTGTTCGAAGCGAGCTCTGAAATTTTGCTTAATGTGGTCGTTTTTCTAACATAAATTAAAATATAGCACTTTAAATCTTAAGGACAAAAAGTGCCAAACTTAAATTTTATCATAGGTTACCACCTAATTACAAAAAATAATCAAACTCTACATATAGTAGCACATGTAGTTAAGATGGCGGTGATAATTTAAAATAAAATTAAAATAAAAATAAGGAAAAAGTTTATCTATATTTAAATATATTAATATATATATATATATATATATATATATATATATATATATATATATATATATATATATATATATATATATATATATATATATATATGTATATATATATATATATATATATATATTTATATATATATATATATATATATACATATATATATATATATATATATATATATATATATATATATATATATATATATATATATATATATATATATATATATATATGCAAACATATATATATATATATATATATATATATATATATATATATATATATATATATATATATATATATTTATATATAATTATATATATATTTAAAATTATATATAATTATATATATTTATATATATAATTATATATTTATATTATATTAATTATATGTATATATATAATTATATATATATAAAATAATTATATATATATATATACATATATATATATATATATATATATATATATATATATATATATATATATATATATATAAATATATATATATACCAAATATATATATATATATATATATATATATATATATATATATATATATATATAATTATATATATATATATAATTATATATATATAAAGTTATATATATATATATATATATAATTATATATTTATAAATAATTATATATATTTATATATATATTTATATATAAATATATATATATATATATATATATATATATATATATATATATATATATATATATATATAAATATAATTGTCATTGTCAAACTCGAACATTATCCAGGTTTCGTTATCAAATCTTTCATCTCGAGCAGAAATACTCAAAAAATGCGCACACCACAAACAAGAGATATACAAGGGTGTCTACGTACGCGAAGACAGAACGCCAGAGCAACAAACCGAGTTTAACACCACACGCATCCAACTCAAAAAGCTTAACGACAAACTTGCCGCTGCTAACATTCTCGATAATCTGTTTCGGAATGTAATACATCGAAGAACAGGTCGCATCTGTTGCATCGATGTCATCGAATCAACGTCCAATCAGTCCTACGTATTTTCATCTTCAGCCAGAGCTCTGTCAGACTACGCTAACCACACAGCCGCTCCTAACTCAGAAATCTCCACTGCCAACTAGACGTCCTAGACCAATAACTAAAGCAAAAATAAAACCGATACAACCCGACGCTTCTACAGTCTCACCTAGCCATCTAAGTTACTGGGCAAACAACCCATGTTCACTCAACAATGAAAAACGCCAAGAGCTCTTTGCTAGACTATCAGCTCTACATATATTCAGCCGGCCACACGTCATATTTTTTGCGGAAACTTGGTTCACAGATTTATCAGACGTTACCGTACCCGGCTACCAACCACATCGCAAAGACAGAGAAAAGAGAGGCGGTGGAGTTGCAATTTACACAAGAGACGATATCATAGTCAGCGAAGTTAGTTCTACTCAGCTCAACTCAACATTAATTGAGCAAATCTGGCGAAAAATAAAACTTGGTCAAGAATCATTTCTCCTCGGCTGCTTATATCGTCCACACGACGAAAATGATCAAGTTCTTACTCAGTGTATCACATCAGTCACTACCGCTAACAGATACTGCCTAATATAAACTGCTCTGCAATGCTACTGTATGGCGACTTCAATTTTAGCCATACGTCTTATGAGTCTATCGAAGTTAACGGTGGAATTGCAACTGTTGCTCACGTGAGAGGTGAGCGTCAAGGGGACATCAGGTTCCAAAAGTGCCTTGATGAATGTTACTTAACTCAGCTTATCACATTCCCAACCTACAGTTGTAGTCGACACGTCGAGCCTACTAGCACACTCGATCTTATTATAACAAATGAGCCAGACCGTGTAATCTTCATTAAACAAGGCAATTCTCTTAGTGATACTCCAATGGGCCAAGCACACTGCTTCATCGAAGGTCAATTTGCTTTTGCATGCCTCAACAACTCGCCTACTTTGCCGCTAAAACCTCGACTCATTTGGAGTCGAGCAAACTACGCAGCAATATCAGCACATATTGCAGCTGTTGAATGGGAAATAGTATTCACTGGACTATATGCAAACAATGAGTATCAACTTCTAGCAAACATGTATAATGAAGCCACTAACCTACACATTCCATCAACTACCACTCCCTTTACAGAAAAACAGGAGCAATGGGTATCACCAGAACTTATTAAGGCAGTCAAAGCTAAACGCACCTCTTGGGCCAAATACATTAACGCAGGTCGAGATACACACAAATTTCTCAAAATATCGCATCGCACTGCCTGCAAAAAAGTTAAAAAAATGGTCAAAGCTGGTAGGCAAAAGTACGAAGAGCTACTCGTCAGGGATTCCGAAAGCAACCCTAAACGCTTACATGCATATGAAAGAAGCAAGCAGAGCGTCAGTAACAACATTACATCGCTTGAAACAGTCAATAGCAACATCACAACGGATACCGGCGATATAAGCGCATCGTTAAATATATATTTTCAATCAGTCTTTGTTTTA
>NC_088927.1:49200000-49282500 GCF_038396675.1 Hydra vulgaris | reverse complement strand
CACTGACCGAAAGAAGAAAACGTGGTGATTTAAGTCAATTCTATAAATTTTTCTATCATATTGAAGATATCTCATGGCACAATCAGCCTAAATTTTGTGAATCGTTATTATTGTCTAGATCAGCTGCTAATACAAGATGTAATCAGTTTAAACACAGTTTATACACTCAACAGGTCAAAAGTCAAGTTCAAAAACATTTCTTCACAAGCCGAATTGTAAAGGCATGTAATATTTTGCCACAGTCAACCATTGAAGCATTAACGGTGAACAATTTCAAGAGCAAAATAGATAATTTATCTAGCATTATGTCAACTGCTAACTAAACTTCTAGCAACAACATAAAGAACTATTATTTGTTGTTTATATTGTTAATTATAAAATTATTATTGTTCAAGGCTGTCACAGATTTAACATGGCGTTAAGTCTCAACAGCGATAATTATTATTATTATTATTCCTTTTCGGTAAATAATGTCAAAGCTGTAACGAGAAAGCTTAAGACGCCATTGATATATTTTATCATTCTTGATGCTCGTATTTTTCTTATTAAGCATAAACAATACAGATTATTGATCAGTTAAAAGCTTGAAATGCTTCCCAGTCAATAGATATCACTAATGCGAACAGATTCTATAACAGCACATGCGTCTTTTTCAACAGGGTGATGTTTTAGCTCGAATCTATATAACAATTGCAAAAAAAGCAACTATCTGCCATTTTGATTAAGAAGTCCTGCGATAGCTGTATCAGATGCATGGGTTTCTAATGGTTCATTCTCATTAATAGAAAACAATAAGCTGGACATTTATATCTAGGATACAAAGTGTTTCTACAAAAGAAGTTAACTTTTTTTTTGGAGGAGTTGTTGCTGTTAGGAATGGCAGCAGATGTGGTGAGAATTTCTGTATTCTCATTAGAAACAGATGCTGTAAAAGTAGGTTTTTGGTAAACTGAGGATAGATAGTCTTCAGAATACTTTTAAGCAGATTCGTAAGTTCTAGCTTTTAAAGTTACAATCTTTGGCAAGTAATTTAAGTGCTTGGATGTACTCAAAAATCTGATGAGAAAGAAAATTAGTTAGAACTCTGAAGTTTGTCAATGTTTTCTCGATAACACACTTAAAAAATATTCAAAAGTTCTAAACCAATGTTTAAATTCTTGATTACTTGATGGTGTTTTTAGAGGATTCTAATTGTGCTGGTCGTAGTGCTTTGTCCATTTATTTTTTGTTACATAATGATTTACAAGTTAATAAAATTTTAGTGGACTCAAAAGATAAATGACAATAACTGAATTATTGCTTTTTAACGTTTTATTGACTAAAACAATAAGAAGAAATATTAATGTAACAATAATAATAATGCTCAATTTCATCACATAGCTATTTATTTATATATTTTAAATCAAATTAGGTATCGTTACTTACAGAGATAATTTTTTACGCTTTTATCATAATGTAGCTTAGCTACTATTTATATAAAAAGTATGACGCACGATTTTAATTTAAAACTTAAAACAAAAGAATAAAAAATTTAAAATTTTTTAAAATATGCTAACCAAATAATTACTTGATTTTTGTTTGAATTTATTTATTTATTATACCAAAATAACTCACTTGGGCGTGGAATTGCCCTTGTGCATTGTATAATTAGAATGCTCGATGTTCTTAAAGAACAGAGCAGTGAAAATTAGTAAAAACACTTATCTGATTAAGACTGACAAAGAAAATTAGATAAGTGTTTATATATTTATATATGTATATATATATATATATATATATATATTATATATATATATATATATATATATATATATATATATATATATATATATATATAATAATAATATATATATATATATATATATATATATATATATATATAGTTTAAATAGCTAACTTGTTAGCTATATAAAGTCTATAATATCAAACATTATTATTAGCAAAAGAGAAAGGTTGAAAGGTTGAAACTGAATATTATTATTTTTTGATCTCTTTTTTATTTTCACAACAACATACGAACTTGTCAAAAATGAACAGTTACAAAATAATTTTATTCAACGCTAACTAAAGATGTATATTTAAAAATTACATTTAAATAAACTACATACGTAATTTTATTGAACTTATTATAATCTAAAAAATTTAAAACGCGTTGAAAATAGGGGTTTATTTACTACGATGGGGGTTAGAAACATTTAAGCCCCCAGTTAATCCATTTTGCCATATTTTAATACAATTTAACTGCTGGGGTTAATTTATTTCGAAATAGATTACCCGGTGAGTTAAAATGTTTTAACCGGGAGTTAACTTTTTGGGGAGTTACTACACTCTACGTCACCGGCTTGTTAATTTAAGTTAAGGAATCATTGGCGTTTTGAATAAGTTTACACAATGCAAATTTATGTATAAAAGGAGCCTAATTGCTAGCTAAAAAAAAATTGTTGCGGAGAACTCTCTTGATTTCGTTAGAAAGATTGTTTTAGTATCATCAAGATCTTTAATATTTTTAAATTCTTTCATGATCTTTAATGAAGTCTTTATTAAAAATCATCAAATATAACATGGAAGCTCTCACGCATCTTATTCTTTAAAAGGAAATCAAAAATTTACCGAAAAATAATGAAGTAATCTGACGCCAGCAATAAGATGATCTGGTCCATCAACAAAACTTAACATCACTGCTAGAATGTCCAGTAGAAAAAGCAACAGTTATAGTTCCATTTGTAACAGTAATAAATATTAAAAGAACCCACTCATGTTACCAGAGTTTTGTATAATTTTTTAAAAGACAAAAATTTACTTGAACAAAATTTAACGCAATACTTGAAGTAAGTTAATAAAGTAAAATTTTACGAGGCTAATGTCAGGAGGTTACTTCCGCAAGTATAAGTTGTTCTCTTTCGAATTATTTGCGTCTGAAAAAAGTCTTGCAAGTTTTCACCAGTGAACCTTACATAACATCGACTTTGTTACAGGAGGCCAAAATAGTCTAAAAAGGTAAACTATCTTATTATATTCAGAATTTAATTAGTAACTGACCAATTATTAAACATAAAATACCTTTTAAGGGTCGTCCGTTCCACGTAGTACTTAAAAAAAAAAAAAATTAGAAGTGTGCTATATAGTGGGGTAATATGAGATACCTAAATGGGGGTAATATGGGATACCATCCCATATTACCCACGTTATTTCCATTATTTTCTTTTCATCTTATTATATTTTCAATGCTAATTCTGCTTTTATTGTATTGTCAGTATTGAGCTAGCCAGGAGTTTTATTGACATTAATTATTAGTCTGATGAAGACGAATTTAAATGTGATTTATGCATTGACAGCGATTAAAAATTGAAATTCTTTTTTATTAATCTTTTCTTTTTTTTGTAATATTAAAGCTGTTTTTATTTTTTTTTATTAATTTTTGTTTTGTTTCATTGATTTATAAGATCTTGCATAACTTATTACCATCCTTAGCTGACATTGACCAGGTGTCCCCACCCTTGAGGTTAATATGGGATACCCAAACATTTTCTGTTTATTAAATTTTCTCAAAGTGTATTGAAGCTTTTAGACTCATCTTTTACAGAAATGATATTTGATAGCTATTGAAACTAACTGACTATTAGCGACAACATTAATTTTTAAAATTTCATTTTTATAGGTCGTTAAAATTAAGTATCCCATATTACCCCACTTTCCTCTATTTGCATTGGTTCTCGTACGGGTTAAACTTCATGGTTCTACATCTAAATCAGAACTAATATTTGGCAATTTTCCGGAGAGTTTCTCATATAGATTCTAGTTGCAAATCTATATGGGATACTTACAGTTTTATAGTGCGGTATTTCGTTGGGACCCATACAGAATACCCGGCAGGCTAACCTATATGAGCTCCAGATTAAAACCACTGTCAATATTAGGCAGGATCCCGGTGGGCATCCCAAATGGGTCCCAGTTAACGGCCCAAACAGTTCCTGTATCAATATTGGCTGGGTAATGTTTTAGTAATACTTTATGAAATCATAAAATGGTTGCAAAGCTCCTTTTTTTTAAAAAAAATGTTGTATGTGAGTATAGTATTTTTGTAGTTTTGAATATTTTATGTTGCCATGTGATATGCTGAGATAATAATGATTAGGTGGCTGAAATAAAAAGTAGAAACTTGGAATATAGGCACAACATAACTTAACTAAATGATTTTGTTGTTATTATTCATTAATAACATATTGTTTTGATCTAAGAAGCTTCTACGAAATGCTATAAAAATGGTTTGTGCAACATGTTAGTCATGCGAAAACAAAAGATGCAGGATTACTTTTTTTAAGTTGCCAAGCGAAGAAAAAAAAACGAAATACAACTGTATGAGTGATTTCATGTTTCATGAGCGTATGATGCAACCGTATGAGTGATTTAGGTTGTTAGTAAAGCAAGAGTCACCATTAAATGGTTTATGAATTTAGAGCTAACCCTGACTAGGGTTAACCCTGACTAGTCTTCAAATTGAGAAATTTTTATTTTAGAAGTTCCAGAACCTAAAACGCTCATTTAAATTGGAATTTTTTAGATCTCACGACTGAATCACGCTAGTTAATTTTAAAGCATCTTTTTATACTATGGCCGAGGCCTAATATTGAAAACCTTTAAGTATGAAACGCGTAATCAAAGCGTAAAATCCGATTATTATGCACAATGTGAAAACTTTTCATCACACGCAAAGTAAAAATAAAAATTCTGAATTTCCTGCAAATGATACAAAAGATATTTTTCAACAACTAATTTTCAATAATTACGGTAAACCGATTTCAAAGATCTATACAGAAAGGCAATTGCATGATGTAAAAATATTCTAAAATGTTGGGGCTCAAAAACAACAGATCACAAATACCAATAAAACTAAGAGACACTAGAAGAACTGCTTAAGGGTTAATAAACTAAGTTAAATTTAAAAGTATACGACTGCCTAATAATGAATTTCATAACTGTGAACCTCCATAAGTATGAAGAGTGTAAGTGTGCTCTGGCATGTGAGCCAAAAAGTTTTAATAAATGAATATAAGAAAATCAATGTAAAGCCTTCCCCAGCAAAAACCTAAACCATGAATGAATATAAATTTTGATGATAGTATGTCTATGTTTATCAGTCGTTGTATGTACTTTACTTCGCTATTATTTTACTACTCATTTTACTACTCGGTCGTTGTATGCACTTTACTTTTTCGTAAAATTTTCAAGTTCGCATTTATGAAGATTTGCCCTTATGCCTGTGTTTGCATTTTCTTTTTACACATTTTTGTTAGTTTGATTTATTCAGTATGAATTGTGTATTAATGTAAATAGGTTAGTACTAATTTTCTTCATCTTTTCTTTATTTTCAATCTTTTATTTTTTTACTCATAAATTCGTTCATTTGAAATCAACAAGATTAATTATAGTTATTTATATTTAGAAGCAGAAGAGAATCAAATAGGTATGTATTACGATATGAAACCTGTTAAAACTTGTATAAAAATCTTGTTTCAAAGTGTATTAAAATAGTCTATGTGTATTTAACCAAAAAAGAATTAAAACTTAAAAAAGGTATGGGTCTTTGATTTGCTTTGTTTTTTCTAATATTTTAAAGATAAAAAAATATTGAATTAGTTACATTAACTTTTATTCTAGTGGCGATAAAGCAGCAGATTGGTAAGAGTTTTTCATTTTAATTTTAGAATTAACTAATTAGTTTTGAACTAAATGCTGTAATATTGCCAATGTTGTATTAATATATATTTTTTTAGTTCACAAAAGAGAGGAACTTAATAGATATATCTTAATGAAGTTGTGAATTTGTTTTTTTAATGTTTTTTTTTAAAATGAAAATAATATCAAAAACTTTTTTGTAACAAAAGAAAGGAAATTCTCTGTAGGATTTTTATTTTTGCAATAAATACTGCGTTAGCATATATATAATAAATTGTAATAAATTATAATAAATTAATAAATAATGATAAATTGTAATAAATTGTAAATAGAGCTAAAATAGAGTAAAACTTTTTATTAATTTTGCTGCTGGAGAGCATTTACTGCAGACCGTTATTTTATTTGTTTCTTTCTTTGTTTGTTTAAAGAAAAAACTACAAATAGGTTAACACTATTTTTTATAATTTTATTAAACTTATTTTAAATCTAAAATTTAAAAAATTAAATTTACCAGCTTCATCGACGTCATCACTGCCATCTGGCGCCCAAAATGCAAAAAAAGAACTCCTTGGTAAGTCTTTCACTGTGTTTTAATTTTTGTTTTTCATTTTCATTTTTCAAGGACTAATTTAATTTTTTTTTACAGGCTTTTCTAGGAGTGATTTCTTGGTTTAACGCCGAAGCCACCCTCGGCCCAAATCAAAAAGGGCCTTCCGCATATGGGCCCAGAATGGAGGTAAAGATCTGCCTCATTTTAATACAAACCTCCTAGTGACAGAAGGGATGGCAGAAGAATCAGGAATTTAGTAATTAACAACTATATATATACTTATTAATAAGTGTATATAAATTCACTTAGGTGAATCTGTATACGCTTATCGATAGGTGTATGTATAGTATGTGTGTATTTATTTATTAAGTTGATATTTGTATATCATCTTTTTTTTATATTAAGTTTTTGTATATAGTTGAGTTAGATTTTTGTACAAAAAGTTTGTGTTTTATATAAATACTATTTGTCATTACAAAAATATAATACTTGAGTATTAACCCACCCTACCCAAGGTCTGAGGGGGTGGAGAGCTTTAAACTAGTATCCTCTTGCGCATCTTCATAAATGATGCTAAATTGCATGCATTTAGATAAAAACACAAAGCTTGAAGATGACAAAGTAATGAACTTAAATAATGCATGAAGATACAAAATAATAAATTTGATATTGGGTAGAGGGTGCGCCCGAAGCCAAAGAGCCATACAGGTTGGGCCCGAAATCAAAAAGACTTCTATTCTATCAACCTAAAGTGTCTAAATCATATTTGATGGTATCCTGTTAGAATATATTATATAATAAAATAAAAGTTATAATTTTCAATTGAATAATAATATTTTCATTTGAAAAACCTACATTTTTCAATATAATAAAAGGTTTTAGACGTCCCTTTAGACGTCCCTTTAGCACCCTTCGTACACCCTTTGTATTTACATATCGCTCTTTGATAGACCTTTCTTTTGATACCAAGTTGTATGCATTTCGATAAGAATTGACCAAATTATGACGTATTAAGTTAAAAAAAATTAAAATTTGATCACAATATCTTCAAGAAATCTATATATCATAAATTTGGTACTGAAAATGCCATAACTTTTTTTAGAATTGTTCAATTTTGATAATTTTTTTCACCTTTAAAATACTGAACTAAACACCTTTCCAACGATAAATAACAATCTTGTGTTTGATCAATTTAAAAAAAAAATACATAAAAAATAATAGAACACAGTAAATACTGAATAGGAAACTAAAAGTCTTACCTGTAGTAAAATGAGCACTATACAAACGAGAATGATTTATTTGTTTTTCGTTCCATTTTTCCCTTTTAATTGCTGCAACCCATTTTTTTCTTCTGTTAACATTAGATCCAGATTTATTAGCTGATATTCGATAAAAGCTTAAATGTGCATTAGCTAATGTTCTACTATTTGTACATTCATAGGCACAACACACGTCAGCCATATTATTTTATAAATATAAATAATTATTAAAAATATTTTGCTTAAGTTAAACCTTAAGTCAAGTTAAAGCTTAAGTTTTATTCATGAATTTTTTTTTTTTCAAATTATGTTGATGCACAACTATGAGTAGTTCAGTTTTTACTCATTTTCTAAAATTCAATTTACTTGGACTTGGCGCGTTTTCCAAATGAACTTCTCATATATTGATAAAATAATTATTATATTAATAACAGGTATAATAAATATAAACAAATTATAATATATTATAGTAGTTAATACATATATATATATATATATATATATATATATATATATATATATATATATATATATATATATATATATATATATATATATATATATATTGTATTTAATATATTATATAATATTTATGATAACAAATAATATTTTGTTATGACAAATTATATTATAATATTTATTGTAGATATTATATTATAATAGTTATAATAAATATAAACAATATATACAAATATGTTGGCTACGCTAACACTCACGCACACGTTCATTCGGAAGCTCCACAATGCACGTCGGATCAGCGCTCGCTGACTATGTGCTCGGATCTAAAATCTCACTCCATAGCACATCATTCCACACCAGCACGGGGCAGTAGCTCTTTTGACTAAGAGCGATGGCTTGTGGCCTATGGTGACTAATGTGTGCATTCGATCAATTGAAATCCATTCTGTAGGTCTTACGTCTGGCTCTGATGTGCTAGCCCATAAGCGCAAGGAGTGAGTGTGTTTAGCTTTCTATTCACCCGATTTGAAAGTGAACGAAAACATAACGAGACCATACAAGACGACCAAACGGTACATACTAATGCACTACACCATCACACCTGTAGACATCAACAGTCTCTAAAATCAGTATATCAAATATTTGTTCTTTGTTGCATATGTTCAACACTCAGAGTGACTAGAGCGTTAGTTGTTCCTCCCCATACCCCCTTATCATATATTCTTCGTTTTTCTACTTCACAAAAGTCTTGCCACACATTTTATATTTTCTTATGATTTTTATTTTTTATTCAATGACACCATCTACAATCTGTTTTTATTTTCACATCTCCCAGGTCTACGTAACTGGACGGCTCCGTTGGTCACTTTTTGCGACCATTGTGTCGCATAAACAAACAAATTTATTCTTTGTAGCTGGTGAGCCCCGACTTCTTCCAATGTACACTACAACGACAATACGGACATTAGGCTATCCCGCTGGATGTGGTTACGGCGCTCAATAACCTTATGGCTACGCTAACACTCACGCACACGCTCATTCGGAAGCTCCACAATGCACATCGGATCAGCGCTCGCTGACTATGTGCTCGGATCTAAAATCTCACTCCATAGCACATCATTCCACACCAGCACGGGGCAGTAGCTCTTTTGACTAAGAGCGATGGCTTGTGGCCTACGGTGACTAATGTGTGCATTCGATCAATTGAAATCCATTCTGTAGGTCTTACGTCTGGCTCTGATGTGCTAGCCCATAAGCGCAAGGAGTGAGTGTGTTTAGCTTTCTATTCACCCGATTTGAAAGTGAACGAAAACATAACGAGACCAGACGAGACGACCAAACGATACATACTAATGCACTACACCATCACACCTGTAGACATCAACAGTCTCTAAAATCAGTTTATCAAATATTTGTTCTTTATTATATACTTTTGTTCGTAATCTTTTTTTGACCTTATCCTTGTAAATTTATTCAGATTTGTGTTATTACGTGTGAATGAGACCGCATATTTGTGAGAAGCAAAAGAGCGCGAAAAAATTTTTCACAAAATTACGTATTAGCGTATTTTTAAAACAAATGTATTCTTGGTTTGTATGTACTGAACTGTACCACTAGATAAGTTTAGACATATCACAATCTCATAAGGTTTTTTGTTTCTTTTTTGTTTCTATCTAGTTTTCTTGATCTGACGTCGCTAAGTTAGTTTGTTGTGGTTTGCACTATACAGTGTTCACTAACGTTCGTTAGGTCGTTTTGTCAACAATATTGTTTTTAAACGTTACGTTTTTCAGTGGTTATAAGCTATTAGTATAAAATCGCATTTATTGTCTCATCTGTTTATTTTTTTCACTATTCTCTGCCTACTGATTATATGTCTGTATTTTTTTTATCTCTGGCCAATCATTTTTTAATTTATCTGAGTCTGTTTTGTGTGATAGCTTTTGTCTCTACTTATCAGGCAAGATTTATATTTCTCATACTATTGGAGTCACCAGATTTTCTACCATATTTTCAACTAACTACTTTTATACTAACGACAAACATTCTGAGTTTCGATGATTATGAAGTGATATTTACGTATTATATTTATAAGACACATTTCAGCCATAAAAGAAACGGTAAGTTACTCATAATTATTAATTTCTATTTCCTATTTGCTTTGTGTTATTTCTATACATTAAATTGTTTATTTTTATACATACGCACACATGCATGTGTACACGTTTGTCTTTTCTAATGTAAGTGTACATGATATTTATATGTATCAACATATTTGCTTATATTTACACCACGCGCATCCCTTACCACCCTCATGAGATCTCTAAGAATGTTGGAGCTGTATTAAAAACTGAGATAGGGATTGGGATTTTTGGCTTTTGTAGTGTAGTCCTGTTATATTGCAATATTGACTAGCATGACGTAGAGTGCAGGCGGTGAGATCTGTTGCAAGGACACGCCCCTGACGAGTGGCGTTAGTGCAGGTCTCGGGCTCTCCGAAACGTCATTGGTGATCGCAGTGCATTCCTGAGGAGGGGGATCACCATTATGCACTACTTAATTCTGATTGGTTACCATAGCACCAACATTTTTTTACCTCGTACACCCACGTATTATAGCGCTTTGTGAGCTTTATATTATGAATTTGTTACATTAATGACATTTATATACTTTTATCTCACACAGGTGATTATCAGTTTTCAGTTGGTTATCTAGAGTTTAGACCATATATAGTAGCACATTTACTAGCCTATTTTTTCTTTTTATATTGCTCGTACTTATATTTTGTATCATTTTACTTTATATTTTGTTATCTACTTATTTTATTGTTTTTGTATGGTGCGATAATTTTAGCCATGGTTGCCTTTAATGAACCAGCGGATCGATATTGACTTGTTTACTCATAGACCATTGTTTTATCATTTGTTTAGTATGACTAGAGCGTGAGTTATTGTTCACCTAATCCCTGAGTCCAAAAATTTTCTTCCTCCTACAAAATAGTCTTTACATTCATTTATGATTCTCACCCAATGACATCATCTACAATCTACTTCTATTTTCACATCTCCCAGATCTACGTGACTGGACGGTTCCGTTGGTCACTTTTTGCGACCATTGTGTCGCATAAACAAATAAACAAAACCTTTTTTGATATATTGATGCTCTGTTCATTACAAAACACCGTCAGATCGATTACAAAACTCAAAACTTTTGGGTTAGGTGTGACATACTATTTTATGCCAGTTTTTTTTTCAAATTTATTTCATTTTTCAGGATTAATTTTTGGGAATCATCTGCATAATAATCAGATCAGAATAATAAATCAGTACAAAAAAAGTACAGTAAAAAAAAAGAAAAAAAGTAATGTTGAAAATATCAAAAAATTGTATGTAGCAAGCATGTTGCAGATAATCAGGATGCAGTGATTTAGAAGAAAATGTAGGGTAGTAAAAGATAAAGTTATAATACATTGCAGGTAAGGAGCTGTCCATTAACTACGTCAATAAAATAGGGGGGAGTGGGGGGGGGGGTCTGAATTTTTTTGACATTAGTTGACAAGGAGAGGGGGGGAGGTCAAGTAAAGTTGACGTCAATAATTTTTTGTTTTTTTAATTCTATTACTCCCAAAACAAAAAATTAGGCTGCGTTTGTAGCGTAGTTTCTTCACATAATGTGAAAGAAGATTTTGAAGATCTTGTAAAAAGTTCCAATAGTTACGATTTCTTTATCATAATAAGAATTTCTGAAAACATCGAACATAACGTTCTGAAAGTTTTGAAACCCACTTATTATTCTTTACGTTAAATACAAGATTTTCCTCTACATAAATCAGAACTCCTCCGACTCGTTTATTAGCTAGTCTCTTCAACAATTTCTCTTAAAACCTAACTATCTAAAAGGTCATTCAAAGAAATTCAAGTTTCAGTTTATGCAAATTATATATCAAAGGTTTAAAATTCTTCTTAAAAAGGTATTTTATTTTTCGAAAAAACAAACAAACACATTTTCATTAACATTACCAGTAGACATGTTAGTTTTTCTCAACCGTATTTGGGACTTGTGAATAAGAAAACTTAAAACAAAATAAAGTTTTGATATAAGTAAAGAAGAACAACTTTAAACCAATAACATCATTAAAATCTAAGTCCCGATTACGGTTGAGAAAAACTAACATGTCGACTGTTAATGTTAATGAAAATTTGGGAAAAAATAAATTTTATATAAAAGTTGATATAAAATCTGGAAAAAAAAACAAAAAAACTACCCATTTAATTTTTATGGTTTTTTTTTCCAGGTACAACTTTTATATAAAGTTTAATTACCCATTCGTTTGACGGGTACATAGGCAAGCATTTTTACGATTTTCGACAGTCTTATCTACGACTTATATCTTATTAATACATTACATGTCTAGAATGTTCAGAACTATTAAATAATTGTTAAACAGGCCTAGGTCTATATGTTTTTTTGTGTTAAATAACAAATTTATTACCAATTGATTTAGATATAAATTAAATCAAATCCAAATCAATTTTTGAATTATTATATTTTATTTAGATTTACAATGGACAAACCAAACTTTCACAAGTCGTTGTATGAAGCATATATAAAGGCATTTCCCAACAAGCGTAAGCAAGACTGTCAAAGAGAGGTTACTGAAATTTGGAATAAATTGAAAAAAGAGGACGATTTGCCAAAAAAAATAGATTTGTTGTTGAATAGTTATTCCGCATTAGGACAGAAAAATAAGGCAACACTCTTGACCTTTTCGGCAGACCATTCAATGAAGACTGGAAGTGTCCTTCCTAAAAAAGTAGCAACAAATGTAAAAATGTTACAAGTTGTGAAACAACAAACACAAAGCATTCAACAAGACCACATAGAAATCGATTTTGAAGCTGGTCCATCTAGTACTAGTTGTAATGAAAAATCTGTAAAATACAAAGCGAAAGCACAAGATGAATTACAAAGTCAGATAAGCATTTTCAAGAGCGATTTGATTGGCTTGTTTAAACGAAAAGATAGTGGTGTTATAAGTTCTGATCAGGAAACGGAACTAAAAGAAAAGAAATCTAAAGTTGATGAGCTTGAAAAAAAACTCAAAAGAAAAAAATATGAACAGGAAAAGTAAAAAGTATTTCGAAAAAAGAAAAAAGAAACTTAAGTGGAAATGTGCGCTAAAAATCCTGACATCAGCAGTAAATTAAAGATCCGACAGACAGCTGGGCGACCAACAATTAAAGAAGATCAGCCGCTACTTTTTAAAACCATCGTTGACATTGCATTGTATGGGTATGCTGCTTATGGAAAAAGACAAAGTGATGTGTATCGTAGTGTTAGAAATCTTGATGAATTGACAGAACAATTAAATATTAACGGTTTTCAAATAAGTAGAAGTGCTGTTTATACTCGGCTCCTGCCAAAACGAAGTTTATCATCGGAAGGCAAACGCCATGTAACAATTGTACCAGTGAAATTAATTCGAGCACAAAATGATTTACACTCAAAACACATTGATGGTCGATTTTGTACACCTACTTTGAATCACCTAGAGGAAATGGCTTCTTTGTTGGGACCTAAAGAAGTATGCTTCATCAGTCAAGATGACAAAGCCAGAGTCCCCATAGGATTGACAGCAGCTAACAAATAAGCTCTACTTTTAATGCACGTCGAATACCGCGTTACATTGCCTGATCACAACTGGGTTGTAGCATCTAGACACAAACTCATACCATCTGTTTATGCTGGCATTGAAATCCAAAAAGACGGTTTAGTAAACCGGAAGCTGTATTATATTCAGGCACAACTTACATAGCCATCAGATTAGGCAAGCATTGCTCATCATCAGCTTATAGTCATGGAGTACATTATGAAAGGCTTCTTGAATTGGAGGAGTTTGACATTGTTACAAAAGATCCAAGCAGCAAGTTGATCAAACCGATTCTTATTATGTCTGTGGATGTAAGACCTGATGAAAATCCAAGGTATCAAAAAGTTATTGATGTTGCTGCCCATCATTTTGTAAAGCAAAATATTAATGCAATGTTTGTAGCAACAAATGCGCCTGGTAGAAGTGCGTTCAATCGAGTAGAAAGACGAATGGCTCCTCTTAGTCGAGAACTGTCCGGACTAATTTTGTCGCATGAACATTTTGGAAGCCACCTTGACACACAAGGTAGAACAGATGACAAAGAATTGGAAAAATTAAACTTCAAATATGCAAACATTGTCAGAAGTATGGAAGCAAGTAAGTATAGATAATTTTCCAACAGTGGCAGAGTATATTGTGTCTGAAAAGTCTGAGCTTGAAGTTGAAAATTTAATAATCAAAGATCAAGTCTGGTTCCAAAACCATCTAAGAACAAGTCACTATTTTCTACAAATTATTAAATGCAGTGATTTAACTTGTTGCCAACCGATTAGAAGCTCGTATTTTTAAATTTTTGCTAGTAGATTTATCCCCCCACCAATTCCAGTCTGTCAAACTAATGAGGGTCTTAAAGCACCAGATACATCTGATATAAACTTACATAAAGTTGAAAATATACTACCTCGATCAGCAAAAGCTTTCAAAATTCTTCCATATGATTTATATAGTGTCCATCTATTCACTTGTCATTGTTTGAACGGGTCTGTAAAATCTGTCACGTTTATATTGCTTCGCAAGCCATATTAAAGAAGCACATTCAACAACACCAAAAATGTATGTCTGGGTCCAGTCATATACTACATGCACCCCAACAACAAAGAGTTCTTCCAATGCGAGTGGCTGTCAAAAAGATAGAGAGAAATCATGGCAGTTATTGCTTATCGTGAAATGCTAAGTGTAGAATGGCTAGATGAAGAAAATGTTGACTTGCCTGGTGTTTTGGTTCCCCAAGAAATTATTCAATCAGACCCTATGCCAATAATAATAATTGAGGAGCATTTGGCATCTCCATAGGAAGATGTAGAGGCTACGATTTTAGATTTGGGTTTATTTGTAAAAATATAATAGAAAATTAAAGAAATTTTTCTTGAAGTTGTAAACTGCTAATGTAACCACTACTTAAAATAAATTATTTTTTCCAAAGGAGGGGGAGGGGGTTAATTAAATGTTGACGTAATTTTAGAGGGGGGACTTTGAAAGTTTGACAAGTTGTTGACAAAAGGGAGGGGGGGAGGGAAGGTGAAAATTGTCAAAAACTTGTTGATGTAATTAATGGACAGCCCCTAATATAAAAAAAGCTATGAACTTTTATAGATTTTTTTATAAACTAGTAAAAATTTATTTCGTCACAGAAGACTCTGATCATTGTACTTTCGTGTTTTGGCAAAAGTGGAGCATTTTTGTTGAGTAAATTAATAATTTTAGCTGGCAGCTTTTCCAGGGAACTCTGAAAACATCTATCCGATTGTCGAACATAAGACTGGAAGGTTGTCTAATGTTAATGTGATAAAAAATAAAGGGCATATAATTTTATACAAGATGGAGCTATATTTGGAAAGATAATTAAAAAAAAGTGTTTTATTCGTAAGTGATGGTAATAAATTTATAAAAATGGAAAGTAAACTAACAGCTGGACTACTTGGGCCTAAAAATCAACTTGACCAATCAGACTTTGATAAGTTTTTATTTAAAGCTAGCAGAGAGTGGTGGGTGGATAAGAGAAAAACTATAAATATTCCATATACAATAAAAGTTTTAACAAAAACCTAACCGGTATTAAAGCTATTAATTATAAGTATAACCTTTGTGTACCAACATGTATTACGATATAATAAGACCAATAAATTATAGTGATGAGTATAGAAAAAACATCTCCCCAAGTTGACTTTGCCTTCAAGAAAATTCTAGGTGTTGAAGAAAATAAGGACTTACTTATTTCTCCTATAAACCCTATGGTTGGTCAAGATGATCAGGTATTAGATATTAGTTTGCTAAATCCCTATAATTCTAAAAACTTCAAACAAGATAAATTATCGATACTAGACGTTAAAGCTACCAATCACGAAGGTAAAAGATTCAATATTGAGATTCAGATTAGCGACGAAGCTGATTATGATAAACGAGCCCTTTACTACTGGACAAAATTATATACCGAGCAGCTACAGGTCGCACAGGATTATTTTGCCCTATCTAAAGCCATAGGTACTCACATTCGAAATTTTACTTCTATTCTGCAAGCGCAAAATTATCATAACGTTTTTCATATTACGGAAAAAGTGAATGGATTTGCCTATTTTTAAGGACTTGGAATTGCATACTATAGAGCTCAATAAACTTTGGGTAGATTAGGGTAATATGAGCATACTTAAAGATTTCTTATATGTAAGCAGTGAAGGTAAAGTTGCTTTGTATTTTTCGAATCAACTTTATCTGTTGATTACAGGAATCAGTACGATTAGCGTAAATTTATATGCAGTTAATAGCGGCTATCATCTAAATAACAGGCTGTCAATTTTTTTGGTTTTTAAAATAATATCATCACGCATGAATAAATCTAAGGCGCGAAATTTTGGTGCTAAAATAATGAAATTAATTTTTTCATAAAGAAAAATATGTTAGCTAAAAACCTAATCAATTTTTGTATGAAAAACATTACATAGAAATATTTAGATTTGACTTCATTTAAAGATACCATTTTTGTGTAATTACGAGCATGCTTAAATTACCCAGTGTTTTTCGTTGAAATTACCTTGTTTAAAGTTTTAATATAGCAGGTTTTAATTGCTTTTTAAATAAAAACAAGACATAGTAAAAATTTTAATATTTAACCAATACGAAATATTTTTTTGTAACTTAAATTCAAAAATTTGAATTTTTATTGTTTGAAGGTTTGAGGGAATAAAACTGAAAAAATAACGAACTAATTTTTTATGTTTAAACAAAAAGTGGTTTAAAATTTGATCTTTTAATGATAAGTTTTGTTAATAACGAATCATTATATTCCAAAAATTAGTTATAATTGTCAGGTTGGTATTTTTTTTACCTAATTAATGTTATGTTTTTGAGATAATTTAAAGTGCTCATATTACCAAGTGATCTGGGTAAAATGATCACTTTTGCTACTTTTTTAAAACCTCTGTGTTTTTAAGAAAAAATTTCGGGTGCCCAAAGCTTTTTTTTTTTTTAAACATCTTCGCTTCAGAAAAGGCTGCAAGCAACCACTAATTAAAGTTGGAAGTTACTGGAAGAGAAAAGATGAAGATTGTCGAGCAAGATAACGATTGAGGGACGACTTAAAGGATTGCAAATTATATGAATCAGGAAAGCAAGATGAAGGAAGCGAATTATAAAGAAGTGATGTTCGAGGAAAAAAACTAGACATATAAGTGTTTTTGGAGCACTTAGGAATAGTCACAGAAAAAGGATGAGACTTATTTGAATGACGAGTAACACGAGAATGAATTTTAGTAGATGGCACAAGAGACGCTAGCTCTTTAGAGCAGTGCCCATTATAGTATTTGTAGAAAAGAGAAAGAGAAGCAACTTTACGACGATGTGATAATGGTTAGAGGTTTACAATGCTATGTATACAATGCGTTTTTGCACCTTGTCTAAAAGAAAAAAGGGCATCATTAGAAGATCCGCCCCAGATATGGCAACAGTATTCCATACAAGGCCGGATTTGAGATTTATAGAGAGAGAATAGAATCCGAAGTAAGAAAGTGACGAGCTCGATAAAGAGATGCAACCTTAGCAGATGCTAATTCTGCAACTGATTTGATATATGGTTTCCAAGAAAGATTGGAAGTAAGAGTTAATCTTAGAAGATGAAGAGTTGATGACTCATCGAGTACATCATCGTTCATAAATATAGGAAGATCTAACTTATTGCGATAACAATTGGCTGAAAAAACCTAAAGATTGTTTATTTGCAAAAACTTTAGATTTAGCTCAATTATTTTTGAAAATATTCTAATTTTTGCTTAAGGTGCTCATTTTACCCTAATCTACCCTACCAGCGAATGGTATCTCTATTGGCAAGCAGGAAGGTAACTCTATTTGTGAGGCTAAAGGAATTGAAAGAAAGAACATTGAAGTAGCAATTAACATGATAAAACAGAAGCTAGATGATAAATTAATTTCTTTCGTGACAGGTTTAACTTTTGAGGAAATATTGAAGCTCAAAAACAAAAATTAGTTTTTTCAAACAGGTTATTCACAAAATTGTTGATAACATTGTAGAAAATCTTGGTTAAGCTAATCCTTTTAAGTTCAAGAAGTATGAAATCAACTTATTCGGACATTGAAACTTATGCTTTTGATACTCATAGCTCTAAAGCTTTGAAAGAAGGACATTCTCTTTATTCTTCAGTTCACGTAACTCCAGTATCTTTTAATAATTTATCAGATGCTGTAAAATTTTGTTATTTAAAAGGAACTATAGTACCTCAAACAAGAATAAACGATGAAGAATATGAATCATGGGTATGTTTAAATAAAAATGGAAGTATATTATCTGCAGAATGCAAATGCATAGCCGGTTATGGAGAAAGCTGCAAACATATATTTGCTTTGTTATTGTTTGTTGAAGAGCATGTGCGATAAGGAGAAAATGTAACTTGTACGTCAGCAAAACAAAAGTAAGGGACTAGAACTCAAAAAAGAAAATTACATGAGCCAGATATATTACAAAATATTTCCATTAAAAAAAGTCAAACCTAGTATTGAAAATAAATGTCTTAAACTCAGTCGATCTTTATACGATCCTCGTCCTTATCGTTTAAGGCAGTCAGATTTTACATCGGAAGATTGGGAAGCAGTTGCAGAAGCCTTCGATGGAAAAAATGCTGTAATTTGCCTAAAGCCAAATATACAGTCAGAATATTTAAAAAAAACTACCTTCTGCAAGCACAACTAAAAATGAAACACTACCACCCACCATAGACCAATTAGTAGCTCAAATAGAATGTTGTTATGGAAATGAATGTTTAGCATTTAAATGTGAACAATTTTTAAGGACATTTTTAATAACACAATCTCAAGTAGAACTTATAAAAGAATCTACAAAACCTCAATCAAAAAGTTTACTTTGGAAAAAATATAGAGTTGGAAGAATATCGTCATCGATCGCTCATGATGTTTTGAAAAAATTTGACGTTGACTTGATAGTGAAAAACAAAAAAGCAGCATTTTCTTTATGCGCTCAACTTTTAGGCTATAAAAAAAAGCAGAGAGTAAGTCAATTCAATGGGGTAACATGTTTGAGTCCTATGCCAGAAAAAGATATATTAAGGTAATGAAAAAAAAATCATAAAAACTTTAAATGTTATCAAACCGGCCTAATAATATCAATTGAAACACCTTATCTTGTAGCAAGCCCAGATGGTATTACAAGTTGTACATGCTGTGGGTTTGGTTTGCTTGAAATTAAATGCCCATGGACATTTAGGCATAAAAAAATCTCTGAATATGCTCTAAGTGCGCAAAGTTTCCTAGAAAACAAATCTTGTGCAAACACATACACACTAAAAACTAGTCATAGATACAGTACGCAAATACAACATCAGTTATTTATTAGTGGCTATCCACATGCTGATTTCTATGTATGTTTAGCCAGTGATCAAAACCGTGAAAGAAATTATTCTGATCCTAGCTATATTAAAAATGTACAAAAGTTTTAAATATTTTTTACAGAATTTATTTTGCCTGAATTATTTATAAAGAAACTCGAAAAAGAGGAAATGGTTAAATTAATTTTATATCTCATAAAGAACACTTCTTTAATGATTTAGAAAGTAAACAACTTAATGAAACATTCAATAATGACATCATAAATCTTAAGCAACAGAAAATATGTGATAACGATCTGAACACATTTTGAAAACATTATTCTTAATATTTTTCATGGTTTATAATGTAACTTTTTTTTTATAAAAAAAAAAAGAGTATAAAAAATTGAAATATCTTTTTTTATAATATATATATTTATTAAGACTTAATTTATGTCAAATAAATTCTTTTACAATTGGTGGTTGTAAATTACTTAAAGCCCCACAAATAACATAAATGTGATCAATGAGGTCTAGCATTGTTAATGATAAGTCGTACTTACAAATCCTAAACTCTTTAAGTCGACGAATTGAGCGTTCTACATGGACACGTGGTTGAGCTGATAGAATTTTCGCTAGTGTAAAATGTTGTCCTCTTTTTTTAAAAGGTGGACAAACTAATACCACTTTTTTTTTCCAAAAGCAAATCTTGGATATTAAAACCTCTGTCCGCCAAGCACATAGAACCTTCAGAAAACATGTTAATAACATTGCAGTCCTCTTTAATGTGTCTATCTAATGTGCCACCGTAAGCTTTAGAGATAAAACTAAAAGAACCAGTTTTTGTTGTAACAACAAACTTTTTCAATGTGTTACTACTTTTATAAGTACTAAATGTTTGATACTGTGCTTTTGCATTTGATGGTCTTTGAATTTTTTGCTCAGTGCAGTCTGTTATACCTTCTACATTGTGTAACTTTCCAGAAATATTTCTTGCTTTATACAATAAATTTGCTTCTCGTGTGGTCCATAAAAAAAGAGGCTTTAACTCATTTCCAAAATAAGTAATCCAGGTTGTTAAGATACTTGAACAATGAGACTAAGAAATCGAAAATCTAAATGCTAGATCTTGAATAGCCAAATCTAATCGCAGTTTTATGCACATTAGCGAATTTCATCCTGGATTGGTATAGTGCTTTTTCTTCCAGGCTTTTCTAGTTTTTTTTTGTTTTAGTTTGAAAGTTTGTGAAAGTTTCCCCTTGTAGTAGCATAGTTTGTCATACTTTTTTTCCCCTTTACTAATTAAAAACATGAAACTTTTTTTGTGCACCCAGTATAAAACTTTATTAACCTATCGGAATGGCATACTCTGTCCCAACTAAACTCTGCTAGTGACTTCAATGAAAACTTACTCAACAAACGTTTTCGATGTTTTAATAACAAAGGTCTTTTAAGTAATATTTTAGGAGTGTTAATAAATATTTGTAAGTCTTCCACGTCATTTGTTTCAGAAACAAGAAAATCTTTTCCAACAGGTAAAGCATAATCATGATCATAATGAATATTAATCAGTAAATTCTATTTGATCATGATTATCTTCGTTTTGATCATGACTACACATCAGTAGGTCGTCCCATTTTAAAATGATTTAAGCAAGAACGAAGAGAAATTCTAAAGTTAATCCTGAAAAGTCCAATTTTTGAGTTCCATTTAGGTAACACTTTAACGTCTTTGTATGTCCAAAATTTAAGTTGCAAGCTACCATTTAAAAGTTTAATATGGTCTTTAATAATGTACTTTTCCGGATACCTTCTATCATTGCTACAGTTTTGAACAACGCAGTGATCACCCCCACCCATGTATAGATAATTGTTTACTTCCTTTAAAATATTGTTTTGATTTGTTTGCGCCTCGGTTATCCCATAATGCTTTTCGCTGATTTCGCGCAAAATATTAGCGAAATGGTCTATTAGCACTAATATAATATAATATAACTATTTATTGCCTATAATTAATAATTATTATTAATATTGGAAGCAGTGAAATTAACACTTTAAGAACAATAACGTCCAATGTGCACGAAACACTAACATAAACAAAACATTTACAAAAAGCATTCATTAGCTCAGATTAAAATATAACAAAGCGTTACACAAAACAATATAAAAGATGTATTAAAAGCTGGCAGAATATGAACACTTCTGTTGTTATATAAAGTAATGTATTTTTATTAATTAAATTTATTGTATTGAATTTTAAGTAAATAAGTATTATAGTGGCTACAAAGCTACAACACAATAGCTATCGTTTACACAAATCATGCAAATATAATTACCCAATTAGGTTTTAGTAATAATTACTAAAACCTGATTGGTTAATAATATTTGCGTTACAAACAACAGCTTAAAGTTATTATTGATTATTACAACAGCTTAAAAATAATTATTATTTTCCTCATAGACTTTATAAACAACAGCTTTTTAATACCATTTGCAGCGTCATTGTTTTTGGTTAATGAGAATGGATATTACAAGCAGTGATTCTGATAGTAGTGTGTCTGATGTTACTGGAAAACGGACAAGGAATGAACCGTTGTGGAAACGCAATGTAATCAAACTTGCTAAAGCAGAAGGTAAGGAATTTATTTCTTGGAATAAAAGTTTGGTACCTATGAGGACTGCCGTTGCCGACATATGTGCTTTTCTAAATTCAGCAATAAGGAGAAGAAAGCTATTTTAAAATCTTTTAATACCATAGGTGAAAAAAATGGACAGGATAATTATCTAATTGCGCTTATAAAACCTGCTGAAATAAAGCGAAGGCGACCTAAAACAGGCAATTCTAGTGTCAAGCGTGCTACAAGTTACAAGTATACTGTTAAATGTAGAAATAAGGAAGCAGATGTTTGTCGCTCTGCTTTTATTGCCTTGCATGGAGTAACAGAACGTCGTGTTAGAAAATTTTTTAATTTGGCAAGTCACCTATTAGTTCCTAAAGATGGCAGGGGACGGCATGGAAATCAGCGAAAGGTGCCACCAAATTCTGTGGCAAATGTTCATTCCCACATATCTTTGTTTCCATATAAAGTAGTTCATTACAGTAACAAAAGTAAAAGATGTTATTTATCTTGCGAACTAAACATCAGAAAGATGTACACCTTGTACCTCGAATCTTTTGAACCAGATGCTTATGTGCTAGTTAAAGATGGTAATGATGTTGAAAAGGTAAATGCGCGCATGAAATATTATTTTTACTGGGACTATTTTAAAAAACATTTTAATTACGGTTTTGGTAGACCACAGACGGATGTATATAGTCGGTGTTTTGAGCTAAAAGTCAGCATTGCTAATGAAAAGAATGTGGCACTTTGTAACAATGCAAAACTCAATCTTCTTGTGAGAATGTAAAGAATCTTCGTCATTAAGCGTCAATATTGTTGTTATAACTTTTGACTTTGCACAAAATATTCCAGTTCCGCATTAACCTGTCTACGATATATTTTATTCTCGTCAACTTTGGAACCTTTCTTTAAGAAGACGATTATGGCTAATAAAGAAAAATTCGCAGTGAGTAGTTATTTTGTTTTTGAATATTCCGTTTGCACAAAGATATGATTGCAGTTTCATTGGACACGGAGAGTTCTGTTTTTAAATGTTTTGTTATTGAAAAACCTAATGTCAATCCCTCATTGCCAACCGTCTCAATGTACACTGCCAGTTTGCCAATTAAATCTGCCAAATTCAAAGATTTTCAAAAACTAAACAAGTTTATAAGTGATAAGGCTAAATCGTTTTATCAGTCGTTACTTTCCATCCAAAATAGTGAAGATAATGACTCCAATGATGAGATTATTGAGTTGGATGAATAAACATTTTGATAGCCTAAATATTTTGAACAATAGTTTCTTAGCTGATATTGTATTAATATTATACCAGCTTTTATTACATTTTTTTATTCTACTTTATGTTACATTGCTATTGAGCTGATTAATATGTTTTATAGAAATTTATTTCTTATTTTTTGTTCCCCCTTGACATATGAGATCAAGAACATCCTAAGTACCGCATTGTTTATTAGCCTTCACTGAAAAAGCTTCAATGTTTTAACTTCTAAAAATACTTATCTTTTATCTCTCTAGATTCACTTAAATCAAATTAGTAATTTTCGTTTGTATATTTTATTGAATAACTTAAAAAAATAAATTA
The DNA here is from genome assembly GCF_038396675.1 of Hydra vulgaris. Lineage (NCBI taxonomy): Eukaryota > Metazoa > Cnidaria > Hydrozoa > Anthoathecata > Hydridae > Hydra > Hydra vulgaris. Next base: position 49,258,873 of record NC_088927.1, on the reverse strand, counting down.
TTTTTTGTTTTTTTAATCTCCTGAAAAATGTTTATTTTTTTGACTTGGGACGTTCTTGATCTCAGGTCTTCATATGTAGTAGCTGCTCTTTCTATTATTTCTGAATTTGCATTTTCTAGAAGACTTGGATAAAATTCTTTTAATTCTTTTAAAACTCTGAATAAAGTTTCTTTTTTCTCATCTTTTGTGCGTTGTGGGATTAAAGGCATTTCATTTTTATAAGTTTCAAGTAATTTACGCAATAAATCTGATACATTAGTGTATTCGAACACATTGTACTTAGCCGGACCTTAATTTTATATTTATTTACTTTAGACGCGTCAAAAGTGTCTTATTCCCCTACAAAAAGAGGGTTGGTATTTTCTATTGACAAAAAGGGTGATTTTTTATTCTCTCTTATTTGGCCGCTGATAAACCACTGATTGGAGAATTCATTAGATTTTTAGTTTCAGCTGAAAATATTTCCTCTGAAAATTGTTTTTAAAATTTATATTACTTTCATTTAATAAAGATCTATAGATTGCAGGCCTATTTGAAAGAAATGGTAGTAGAGTTCCAGCGTTCTCTGTATCCAACACTTTTTTTACTTGTAATAATCCATCTTTTTCTTTATTTAGTATTTGATAACGGTTTGGTATAAACACTACTTTCTTTTGTAACGCAGGATTTATTACATAAAACCAATTTAACACTGTTTTTATATCAGCGTAGCGAGGTTGAAAAGAAGCAATGGTGATACCTCCTTTATGTAACCAACATTTTGTAACAAAAATTTTGCAATCCAAAAACCAAAATATCTCCTTTTTGTAACCAATTTAACCCAGCGCCAGAAGCTGTATTGACTATTAAATATTCAGCTGTTTTTGACGATTCTACCATCAGAAGCACAATTATCAGACTATGTACGTGTTGTTTGTATAGGGTCAGCATCTACTAAATCTACCGAATTATTATTAAAATTTAACCATTCAATAATGAGAGCAGCTAATGTCGATTTTCCAACGCCACCCTTATCGCTTGTAATAACTGTAGTTCCCATTTTTTTAAGTATATATCTTTAAGTATTAAACCACACTGAACCATACTCTATCTTACTACTTTGTAAATTTCAATGAGGAATACATACTATTAACATATTAATAAAATAGCTAATTAAAAGTGGTTATAAAGTCTGCATACATCTCTTCATTTATAAAGTACACATTAAATAATAATTAACTTATATACAATATTGGTTATTTAATTAGTGGATCATATTAACAAATCTTATACATAACTATGCTGTATTATACTGTGACACGGTATACCTTAACTTAGTGGTTAAAGGTATAACAAAGCAAAATAAATTGTATGATTTATACCCCATTATTTTGCGAATTTATTGTAAAATTACCATTTTCTGCTGAACTCATCTACAACGTGCTCATCAATAAAGTTTAGATATATAGAAGTGGTAGCGTGTCATGTCGTAGTATTTTCTGTACGAAAGCTAGTGAAATATTTTTTGTAAAGCTAATGTTACAAAAGTATGTCTAAGTATATGAGGGGTAACTGTTTTCGATATTTGAGTTCTATTGGCAATTTCTTTGACTACCTTTTAAACTTGTCTAGAACCAATCGGGAATTTATCAGTTATGGTAAAATAATGTTCCAGAAGAGATTGCACTCAGTTAGAAATTGGTGCAACCCTTTTCTTTGTCTGTTTTCCATACGGTCCTTACACCTTTTCTACGAATGCAAATAGATTTTTGTTGCCAGAGAATATTTTGCGGAGTAAGGCTACAAAGTTCAGATACCCTAAACCCGGTATCTAGTAAAATCCAAATAATAAGCTTTTCTTGAACAGAATTAGAAGCTTGATAAAGTTTATCAGCTTCTACTGGGGTAAGTGGTTCTTTTTTAAATTGCTAAGCCATATTGGTTCATTTTTTCTAAATTTTAACGTCGTTTTTTGATTAGTTCGTTTTATATAGGGTGATTTAATCAAAAGTATAAACTTTAAAATTAAATAAAAATTGTAGATCAAATCGGATTATTAAGTCCGATACACCATTTTAAAGATAAATTAAAAGGAAATTGAGTGATAAGAATTTATTTTTTATCAATATGACCTCCATTTTTTTCATTTAATAAATGACATCTTTTTGTAAAATTCAAAAACGTTGATTCCAAAGCCGAAGAGTTTATTTTTTGGATTTCTCTCGTGATGCTCTCTTTTAAATCATCCAAAGTTTTCGGTAATGGCTTATAAACTTTAGACTTAAGATAACCCCATAGGAAATAATCAAATGGATTGAGGTCTGGTGATCGTGGAGGCCATTGTTGCTTGGTAATGAATTTCCCCCCAAATTTACTTTGTAACCACTCTTGAACCATATTAGCCGTATACGGAGTAGCCCCATCTTGTTGAAAGTAGTATTTTTTGTGACTCTCAACTCTATAGTGCTTAGGCCAGAAAAAAATTTTAAGCATATCCAGGTAATTGTGCTGATTTACCGTTCCTTCGAAAAAGTAGGGTCCGTAGATTTTTCGGCAGGAAATGGCACACCAAACCAAAACTTTCGCATCGTGCAACGGTTTCTCTATCCAATCCTCAGGTCTCTCATTCAGCCACATTCTGTTATTTTGCTAGTTGATCGACTCAGTAAGGTAAAAATAGGCTTCATCTGTAGTGATCAACCATTTGTGAACACCTTTTCCAAGTCCAGCCACCATTGAGCAAAAATGACCCTTTTTAGCAATAGTTGATGAGCACTCTGGTATTTATACGGTTTGAGTTGTAAATCTTTGAGAAGAATATCACGGCAAAGGCTGTATGAAATTTCAACATCAACTGAGGCTTTTCTGATCAACAATCTAGGATCTTCGAAGATGAGTACTTTCAGCTTATTTCTGGCATTAATTCGAATGTCTCGCTCATTCCTCGGTTTTGGTGGCAAATCAAGTATTGTTCCGGTTGTATCAAATTTTTTAGATAATTTTGTGATAGCTGTTGCCGTTGGACATGTTCTGTTCTTAAATTTACTTTTATAAGCTCTCTGAACCAGACTTACGCTCTTCAACTCGACCAATTTTTTTGTTAAAAATATGCGTTTTTGAATATTGTATCTCATGGCTATGCTGTTATTTTAATTTTTTTGAAATTATTAACATTAAATTTCCTTTTTAATGAACTTTAAAATGTACTATCGCATGTAATGTATTTGCAATCAAAAAATTAATTATGTTAATTTAAAGTTTATACTTTTGATTAAATCACCCTGTACTACAACATACGCACTATATTCGTAAAATGTGAGTTACAGCATATGTTCTTGAAGAAGCTGGTAATGCACCTTCTTTCCATTTCCTTCTTCTGTATCCCTCAATCTGATTTACAAAAGCATATATTATATAATATATTAACATAATGTAATGTTATAATTAATATGATTATTTTGATGGTGGGGCAAAAAAGGTGGGGTTGGTAAATCCACGATAGCTTGTAATTTAGCTGCTTTTTTAGCTAATAACAAGAAAAATGATGAAAGAAAAACTAGCTCTTCATGGACTTTAAATTAAATTATTCACTTACTTTAAATATTCTTTTTTGTAACAATTGTTATTTTTACCGAAACTAACATATCTGTTACAGACTAATAAACTATGTGATAATTTATATAACAAAATTTTAAAATCTTTTAAAAATATAATAAGAAACAAATTGATAAGACGGAGTTTGTTTTTCTGAGAAAAATATTAAAATGATGATTAAGAATTTTTGTTTTGTTTTTGTTAATTGTATTCTATAATAATTATATTCTATTATTACAAGTTAAATTACTCTTTCTTCATGAAGAAGTTTAATTAAAGATAAAGATATATATACGTCTCATAACTCAGAAAAATAGGGAATATATTTAATACAACAATGGATCTGTCAACGAGATATATTTATATTATTATAGATACTGGGGAAGAGACTCAAAAGAATTAAGTTCTGGCTTAATCTGCGCAGACGTATTCTATACCCCTATAAATCCTAGTTAAACAGACATAGATGCACTAGGTAAAATGAATGACTTAGTAGAACAGGCAGTTGTTTTAAATAAAAAGTTAAAATCAATTGCAATCATTACCCACGCATCTACTAACCGTAATATGGACAATGAAAAAGAAGCAAAGATTATTCTTGAAACAATACCAAACTTTATCAGTTCTAAATTAGTTATCACTTATAGATCATCTTATTGGCGTACAATGGGTCAAGGATTATCGGTATTGGAATATTTAGATGAGAAAGCAAAAACATCAAATATTAGCATTAGGTAAGGAGGTTTTTGATTTATGAATAAAATTTAAAACTAAATTACAATCACCCATACACTATACCAAAAAAGAATTTATAAATGCAAGTTCAGAGGAAAACGCTACAATTATTATTAAAGACGGTCCAAGCTGTAACGTTTACTTTGAATAAGCAAGATATTAAAGCATTAGAACAAGAAATTGATAGACCAATTAAATGAGGAAGAAGAAATAAAAGCAAGTCAGCTATAATACGTATGGCCGTAAGAGTCTTAAAAAAACAGTCTGATGAGCAATACTTAAATTTATACAACAGACTTTAAGTATAATTAATAAAATTGATATAACGTAAATTTTTATTTATTAAAACTGCCTGATTAAATTATAAGTAAAAAATTAATAAAGCATAGGAAAAATGTTAAAAACATTTCAAGTTAGAGCTGCGCGAGCTATTTCAGGAATTCGGGTAAGAGAGATCGGAGAGTATTTAGGAGTTAGTCGTACCACTGTTTCTTCATGGGAACAACAACTACCTTCAGATGATATTAAATCTCAATTTGCTGACATATTTAATCTAATAGTTTTTTTTGAAAAAAATAAATTTTTTTTTAATCTATTACTAGTATATCTCTTGACACTAAAAGTATAGTGAACGAGCATTTTCTTCATGTATTAAGATTAGGAGTCGCACGAACAGGTTTTGGACTGACTCAAGATCAGTTAGCAGCAAATGTTAATATGCCAAAACAAGTAATTGGTTATTAAGAGAGTGAAGAAAATAACGTACATTTATGCCAAACTCGAAAATTAATAAATGGTTTATTAATTAAAGGTTTTTTTGAATAATTATCTTTAAATTTTCTTGGTAACTCTACAGTAGAGATCAGCGTAAACCTACAATTACCATCAATTAATATCTAACAGTCCTAACATTTAAATCACAAAAGAGCTTGACTATGCTCGTCATGGATAGTATAAAAATTATATACTTTAAATGATATTTTTATTGTAGACAAAAAAAAAGGCGCTAAGACTAAAAAAGAACTTAACACCTACATAAAAACATCATAACAGTTTTTTAATAAAATATAGCTTTTAGCGGAGCATTTATTTCTTATAACCAACATTATAAGCTTTTTTGTATATAAAGTCAAGTATCCTTTGATTTTTAGCTCCATTTATGGGTCAGAAAATGAAAAATTTATCACTATCATATTGTAATTATCAACCATTGACGTTAGGTAAATACGTATCTTCCAAGTTTGACTGGGGTATTAAGCATTACCAAAATACATTCACCTCTCTCACTGAGGCTAAATCCTATGTTCCCATTTCCTTTTGTATCCTAGAGCATATATTAACTATTATTAACCTTACAGGTTGCGAAAAACTATTACATACTTGCAGATAGTTTAAAAGCTAATTCTTGTCCTGATACGCAAGAGCAGGAGATCGTTGTTAAGTTAGACCAAGGCGCCTTACGCCTTAATAAAAACAATAACGGTTAAGAGATATTTGATATTTACTCAGGTGATAATACTCAAGTTAACTTTAATCCTGACGATGATTATAATCATCGTGAAACTAATAGAAGAAAAAAGCTAAAGTGAAAAAATAAAGAATATGAAAAGAAACTTATGTGGCAAAGCAGAAGTTGTTTTTAATGATTTTTTAAAGGTATTATTTGTAAGTAGTGATAGTAAATTAGCTATTCACTTTAAAAATAGCGATAGTAATGCTTCTTCAGGGAAGACAGCACGAGGCTTGATCTAAGTTCAAGGTAAAACTAAGCCTAAAGAATTTAATATTCATTCCGAGCTAGTTAAAGAAAAATTCAAAACCCTATCCAAGGATAAAGCCGATAAAGCTAGAAAATATGCTTATTGTCTTGTCTCTAAGAAACTAGCTACAGGTTATGCGTCATCATTAACAAAGCATGAACTGGCTAAAGAGTTTATATTCCATGCTGCTACTTGGAAATTTACTAAAGTGGGATTAATAAGTAGAGAGCGAGTAATAGATACCTCTCTATCTGTTGCCAGGAATGCGATTGTTAACGGTAAGTGGAAAGCTCCTCTTGAAGTTGCTAAAGCTCGAGTACTTGAATATGATTTCAGACATTACAAACAGAAATACAGAGAATCAGAAGCTTTGTCGTATGAAATAAAATCTTTAGAAATAGAAGTTAACAGGTTACTCGGTGGATGGTGTGATTTAGGAAATAAAATAAAATCAACTATTGCCTGTAAATTTGGTACTACTATTGAACCAGATCAGGAATCTTATAAGAGCTATGATTATTTGTTTAGAGAAGATAATGATCAAAATCAGAAATATATTGCAGACGATAGTAAAAATTCTACAGTAAACACCGATTACAATAGTGATTTACATACTCTGAACAAGGCTTAACCTAAAGTAACATCAAATACAGGCTTAACATCAAGTACAGAATAAATCGCTACATTCTCTTAGAAATATTGAATACGAAGATCTTTTCTTACAATTTGGTTATTGTAACGATGTTTTTGAAAATAAATTGTCGAATGATGGTATGGCGGAAAATAATATTGCCAATAGTGTTGATTTATCAGAATTATCAGATGCACAAAACCTTATGGCTCTAGGTGATACAGCTACAGAAATAATGGAAATAATTACTGCTGATAATAAATATTTCGGGAAACTAAAAACTATAGAAGTAGACGAAAACAGTAAGTTAATCTTTAGACTTTTAAACAAAATAGCCCAGGAGAGTCTATTAAAAACCTAGAGATCTTTAGTTTAAAACCGATAATGAAGTCTCTGATTTACCCGTGAAAGCAGTCATTCAACCTGTTATCAATATGATACTACTGAAAGTTATGAAAATGATGTAGAGTGTATACAAGATAGTAGTATACAAGGCTTTAAGGGTCTTAATAAAACTGTAAACGGTATTTTGAATAAACTACTATATATTAAAAATGGTAGCAGTTAGAGAAATGATCTCCTTCATACATCACTATATGCAATGGCAAGGAGAGAATGCAATAATTAACCACGAGTTAACAAACGGTATGGTATTGCGATGAACATTTTAACATTAAATAAGTCTTTTTATTTCGTACGTCATGGGGAGACAGATTGGAATAGATGGTAAAAAATTATGGGTCAATTAGATATTCCATTAGACATTTCCATTTTACAGGCACAAGCAGTTGCAAAAAAAATTACAAGTTTTGCCAATCGATATAACTATTACATCACCTCTTCAAAGAGCTAAAACAACTAAAAATATAAGTAATAAAATTCATCAGCCTATCATTATTGAAAATAATCTGCAGGAATGTGGTTGGGGAATAATTGAAGGAAAAATAAAAGGAGATTTTCCTTATAATAACATTCCATTTGAACCGGAAAATTGGTAGCAACAAGGTATAGTGCCTAAAAGTGCTAAATCCTTTATTGAATTTTCTAATAGAGTAATTAAAGCTTCTAAAAATCACTTATCTGTTAATCAAAATATATTATTTGTAGCTCATGGCGGTTTAATTATGGCTATACTTGCAGCAATAGGTAAACCTATGTATTGAGAATATTGCCAAGAAAGAGGAAGCTTCGCTATCTGCCAATAACCATGCCAGTACGACGGGGCAGAAAATCAGCATCGCAGAATTTGCTCCTGTGTCAAAGGAGCAATATACGGACGCAGGTAATTACATACTGGCGGGAAGTTTTGTATCGGGAATATTGAGGGGCGATATTTCTCCTTCAACAGGGGCTGGAACGCCGGCGGAACTGCCACCTATTTTTATTAGAGTAACAGGTCCCGGAGTTTTACCGAAGAATTTCAAGATAGATTAAACGCGGTGCTCTATCGTTGCGGCAAATGAGCAGGTAGTAGCAAGAACCAAGACACTTTCCTGCACCGATAGTAAAACCGGCCAAGTGATAAAGACACAAATAGTTGGAGTAGTACACGGAACGGACAGTAAGAACGGAATAAAGGAGAATTTGAAGAATGCGGCACAGTGAGAAATGATCAGCAGTAAAAACGATAAGGGATTCATGTTTAATCCTGATCTTAACGCAATTTCAAATGATAAGACTGGTATAAAAAAGAAGATTACTGATTCATTGAGCAAAAGGGCCAATAATGCGGCAAAAAAATTAGCCGACTATCGCATGAAAATTGCGGAAGCAGCGACACCAGTAATTGTAGTTCCCGGAGGCGTACCGGTAACACTGTTTTTTTCCAAAGGAGTATATCTCGGTAGTATTTGGGTAAAAGAGGAGATCAAGCACGAGATGAAATAGAAGTTATGAATTTTCGGTAAATAAAAGAAGTATCCGGTTATGTAGTAAACTCATGGTTTTTGTTGTTATGCTTTTAGGATTAAGCTCATGCGCCGTATATGAGAACAAATTTGATTGTTCCCCGGGGAAAAGTGCTAATTGTAGTTCGGTAGAGAAAATAGAGCAAATAGTAAATAACGAAGAGGTCTGGAAAGTAAACGGTGAGGTTAAAAAAGCAAGGCAAAATAAATTTCTTAGAGAAAGTTGCGCCGGCCGAAGCTGCGATACTTCTTACGAGTTTGATGACGGCATAAGAACTAAAAATAACCCGGGAGGCGAGTTCGGCAATATTACCCGTTTAGCCCCGAGGTAATGATGATGAAACAATTAGTTGCGGCAAAGGAGAAATATCTAAAGGTTGCAGGTTTTGAAACTAATTGGGAGCTCGACATCTCCATTCCCGACATTAGCCATCTTGTATTAGACCGCCTCGGTATACGGGCGACTGGGGTACACTGTTCTGTTATCGCAGTTTTGATCCTGCACGTAGCATTTTTCAGAACAAGGATGATGGTCTTGGTTCTATTTTGGAGGCCTTACCGCTTGTTGGCATTGATGGGAAGGTAATTAAAATCTGCAGCACTCTTTTGATAAGGAAATGCAGGAGAAGAGTTTCCTGCAGTTCACTTTAATAGTAAGTCACAAGCTCGGTTATATTTTAAATTTGTGGCAGAAGATTAGAATGGTCCGTTTTTAAACAGGATCACGCAAGATAGATTAAAATACATGAAAACTCTTGCTGAAGATTATCGAAATCTTGCTTTAAAAATTGCCCGTAATTAAAGGATTGTCATCAGTTTCAATTCAATACATTTAAGAGCAGATTGTCAATATGACATTGCAGCATCTCTTGCTTGTCTTAATTTACTCTCCAGGCTATCGGATATACCCAATAACCTTAGTTGCTGTACTAAATTATCAAGTTGCAAGTTAGGCATAATTGACCATGGCACAATTAGACATGTTAGGCACAATTGCATGTTAGGCATAATTGACCTCCAGATTAGAACTATATTCTTCAGGATCTCTAATATACAGTGGTGGCCATATTATTAGACTAGGCTACAAAACCGAGATTATTTTCGAATGTACCTACCTAGGCACAAATTTGTTATTAAATTAATGTATATATAGTTACTGCATGTATAGCCCAATGTTGCTTAAGTGATAATAAGTGCAATTTATTTTTATTTTTGCTCAAGATCCATTTTACTGAAAACTTTAACTGTAAATTGAATATTAAAATTTGGTCACCTGCTATCTGTTAGGGGTCAGCATTTTCTTATTTGTTTTGATGTTTATGAGCAGAAATTAAAGGAAAATGTACATTAATAAGAGTTGTTTGACATTACATTAAGGTCAATCTTTTATTTATTTTTATTTTTTTCATTAAAAATGAAGAAAAATGTTTAATTAATAAAGCATTTTATGTCCTTTTAATAGATGGGAAAAGCTGCTGACTTGTCACCGACAAAATCGGCCAGAGTAGAGGTTTATCTACGATAGAGATCACTCACGCAAAAGGAGATTGCTAAAAATGTTGGAAGAAGTCAGAAATTGGTATCGAGAAGGAAGAAGAAGATGCAGACTGGTGAAAAATTAAGAGGCAACCGTGTTGTCAATTGTGGCAGAAAAAAAACCAATGTCTGTGCGAGACAACAGGTACCTCATGAAATGCTGTATAAGAAACCGTAAAGCAACAAGCAAGATGTTGCAGAAAGTATTACAAAAAAGTAATGTACATGTGAATACTAGAACAGTCAGAAGATAATTAGTTGTGAATGGTTTTCGAGCTCGACGGCCACGCAGAAAACCAAAGCTGACGCCGGCAATGATCAAGAAAAGTTTGGCATGGGGAAAGCAACACAAGAATTTCACTGAAAATGATTGGTGTCAGGTGTGTTTCAGTGATGAATGATCTTTTTACATCATGGATGAGAAAGCAGCCTATGTACGTAGGAGACCCGGTGAAGAATTTCATCCTGACTGTGTTGCAGAGACAGTAAAGCACCCAACATATGTCATGGTCTGGTCAGTTATCTCTATTTATGGGCCTGGACGACTGTATATTGTTGAAGGCACCATGAATCAAGTTTACAAGAAGGTGCATGAATCAAATACAAGAAGGTGCTTGAGACACAACTGCTGCCTCAACTTGGCGAATAGTGTCGACGGAGACCGTTCACTTTTATGCAAGACCTTGTCACACTGTGAAGACAGTCAAGAAAAACTTTGCTGACAACCACATTAGGCTTCTGCAGTGGCTAGGTAATTCACCTGACATGAACCCCATTGAGAACCTGTAGGAGATTGTCAAAAAAAGAGTAAGAGGAATGAAACCAAAAAACAAGATGAAACTGACCGAGGCTTTGATCAATGTCTGGCGTCATGACAACGAAATCCGTAAGCTTTGCCCGAAACTTATTCATGGGATGCCTTCAAGGGTCCAGGCACTGCTTAAAAATAAGGTAAACCATACAAAATATTAACTGACATGTTTCAACTATTCGAACTTTCATTGCCATTGTAATTTATTTCATTTTCTATTGTTACTTTTTGCATTTTTATTGTAATTGTAACTAAGTCTTATTAATGCGAATTTTAAGTCATCTTGGCATTGGAATATCAAATCCTAATTTTACATTGTATTTAATTGTTTTTATACTTAAACGGTTCATTTTTGTGATTTTTTACAATAAAATATTACGCTTCTAAACTTTTCTAATTTTTTGTAAAACTATTTATGAATAAATTTCACAAATGCATCAAAAATTGCATTTAGTCTAATAATTGCATTTAGTCTAATAATTTGGCCACCATTGTAAGCTGTAGCAGTAATATTCACCACTTTACTGCCTTCAATAACACTGGGCAACAAAAAAATACTTTTTTTTTTTGTATCTTAAGCAATTTTATTCAAATTGTACCAATTTTGAGTTGAAAAGAAAATGACAACGAAAATTTTTTATCAGCTCTAGTTTCTGAGATATAGAATACCAATAAATTTTTATTTCAGTTAATTTGCAACAGACCAATATGACATAATTTACATATTCTAATAACATTTAAAGTACATTTGGATTTTTTTTATTACAGATATATTCTAACAGTATTAAACAAAGAAATCATGATCATCAAGTTAATAGGTTTAAAGATGATTATGGGGTATCGTCACGAGATCATGATCTTTTTGCTTTCCTTTTGTAGACTAGTTCTGGAGCATCCCTACACACAAACCAACAGTAATCTGCAAGCATAGCCTCATTCCAACGACCCTGATATCTTTGTTCCATTACAGAAATAACTTGATAAAACTTTTCCCCATGTTTATCACTAACAGCTCCACAATTGGGGGGGAGGGGGAGAAGTCTAGGAGTGAGTGGAGGAAATAAATAATAATTTTGAGGGGGATGTTACATCCAAGTTGGTGGTATTATTGCAGAAGTATTGTTAGCAATTGAATGTAGTTATAATCTCGTTTGTTGTCTAAAATTCCACAAATCACTTCTTTAAGAGCTTCCCAAGTTTTCTTTTCTAGCCCCTTCAAAACTTTGTCAAATGCAGGATCCTTTATAAGATGACGAATTTGTGGCCCAACAAAAATACCCTCTTTAACTTTTGCATCACTTATTTTTGGAAACTTGTTTCTTAAATACCTAAAAGCCTGTTCTTTTTTAGTTCATACCTTTGATAAAATTTTTTATTAAATCTAACTTAATATGCAGTGGTGGAAGAAGAACATCTTTTGGATCCACAAATGGTTCAGCAATAACATTTTTTTCTACTGTGTTGAGATTTCTCGCAAGCCAGTCTTCTTTTATCTAATGTGAACTTCTGTCTCTACTGTCCCATAAACACAAAAAGTAGCAGTATTTAGTATACCCTAGTTGCATTCCTAAAAGTATAGCAATGACTTTTAGATCACCCCAAATTTTCCATTTGTGTTCATTGTAATTAATTGGTTGAGGAGAACTTTCATGTTTATATAAGTCTTCTGTATGGTTTTTAAGCTCTCTTTCTATGGTATGGACCATAGGAACAGCAAAACCTAAAGATCTTTTTTTATTTTTCAACCGTTCTCGTAGTTCAACCGATCAAGAGCTACAGCATATATGTGAAGCCCATGACTTATCCTGGTCCCCTACCTTCATATCGAAGTAATGCTGGTAAGCAGTCTGCACAAGAGGTGTCGTAGTTCTTTTCTGTGAGGAAAATGTTATTTCACCACAAATGTAACAAAAATTATCTACTAAATTTACACATTTCCTTGGCATGCTAATTTGTAAGATTTTACACTAGTAAATGAAAAAAAAAAAAAAACACACTTAAACAACTCTATAAAGACATACTTAATAACAAGTTTAGCATTATGAAAAACGTTACTAACAGTCCGTAAAAACGCGCGCAAATTTAAAAATCAACCAATAAAAAGTTTTTTTGGTTGATTTTAAAATAAACGCGCGTTTTTACGGACCATAAGAAGCGTTTTTCGTAATGCTAAACTTTTTATAAAGTACGTTTTTATAAAGATGTTTAAGTTCTTGAATACGTTTTAAATATTATTTGAATATCCACTCCATTTTTCTTGATGCTTTTCTACTTCAATTAAAATTTGGAATTACTGTTGTTTGAACTAAGAATGAATTATAAAAGTTATAAGTGCGTTATAAAAGTAATTACACTTTTATAGTGTTATTACTTTTATAATGCAGTTAGTTACTTGAGTGTTATTATTTTTGTAGTCGTAAGTTTATTATTTTGTATTTTATAACTTTTTCGCTAACAAATTTAAGTTAATTCGCCCATTGAAAACGAAATACACGGTTTTGCATAAACTAAAAATTTTAAGACCACTTATTTTTCCGGATTTTTCTTTTCGCGATCACTTAATTCAACGTTTGCCTTGAGAGAAAATTTTTGCTTTTATTTCTTAAACTAGAGCTAATATGTCATTTTCAAATTCAGCAGATGGAAATACATAAGAAATAACTAATTTTGGTTCCGATACAAAATCACTGTTGGGCAGTGTAATAGAAAAAAAGAATTGATCCAGTTTATTTTTTAAAACATTGAATATAGCCTCATAAGTATAATTATTATAAGACACAGCTCGCAAACATGCAGCTTCTAGACTGTAGACATAGTCATTACCGTATGTTTGCGATAATCTTAATATAACTTGAACTTTACGTAGAGACATTCTACCACCTGATGCAAGAATTCTGCTTATACCTGGTATGCAGAATTACCTATGGCTTTAGCACAACTTAAATATTCCTTCGGGTTATTCTCTGTATAATATTAGGCAGATTTAAGGTAATCTTTTTCGTCGGATATCAATGGATTACCGACCTTTACTACAATTCCTCGGATGAGCTTTTATGATTTGATGTTTATAGTAAGCCGTAACAGTCTTCATCCCCGCTAACAGTCGAACACTAATTTCTTCTCCTATATATTTTGTCGGTACCGAATAAAAATTACCTTTGACTACAAAATGGTGATCTTTTTTCATCCTACATCGGCATATCAAAAACACTTGACGGTATAGGAAGTAAATGTTTTTTTTCTTCAAACAAATATATGTCAATCGGTTTTGATCCTGTTTGAAGTACATACCCTATGAGATATTTCATTTTTACACCACTTGATTACTTCACTGTTAGCCTCTATAGTATTGTGATTTACCGGCTATAAGTTGCACTTTAACTATTCTAATTGAGCGTTCTACTTTCCCTTTGTGCTCGGGCTTGAAAAATTTAGTTGGGTCTATTGTGAAACTATAAAATCTTGATAATTCAGAATAAGTTTCATTTAAGATAGGGTCATAAATATCTGGGTTCAAATAATCCAATATTATTCTATTAGGTACACCTCCAAAAAAGTTAAAGGCGTTTATATGTAACTGAGTCCAACTAACCTGATTCTGTGAAAAAGTAAACTCTACATAACGATAACGACTATGTGATAATGTCATCACAAAAGCATAAAACTTTCTATTCTTACTACCATCATCCTGCATCTTGCAAATATAAACAAAATCTACTTGTGCCTCCTGATCTGGTTTAGTCTTTATATGAATAGTATTCTTTAGTAGCTTGGGAAAGGCTTTTTGAACGTACCAGTTAATACTACGATTACCTTTACTTCTTCTGCTAATAATAAACGCTGAATTTGGGTATGGGTTATATTTCTTTATTTTAGCCAATTACCTATTTCTTCATTATATTTTACAAGAATTTCAATTGCAGATGCTTTTTGTCTAGCTCAGTTCTGGTATAACTTTTCTTCAACTTTAATTGCTATATCGTTGAGTTGATAATCACTTGTTAATGCAATAAGATTTTCTAGTTTTGCCAATTCAATATATTTCCTGACCGTTTCTCTAAAAACTAACATTAATTTTATTTATACATGATCAAACTTGCAGGTTCTTTGCTTAATTTAATTTTCAGTTGTAAAAACATGGAACTTATAATAACCTGTTTAAATTCATTAGGTACTTTGGTACATATAAAATGTATTGAACTATTTTCAGAAGATGCAACACGAGGATATAGAGAATCTAGCTACTATTTTAAATAATTCAGGCCATTACAGAGTCACTAAAAAATATCAGAGGCTAGAATATTATAATACCGGAGGTGAAGACGATAAAATGATTGCTGTTTTTCTGGATATTGAAGCAACAGGCCTATCCTACACACAGGATAAATTGATAGAACTTGGAATGGTCAAGTTTGAATATAACAGGCACGGCTCCATCTTTCGTTTGCTGGATGATTTCAGCGGCTATCAAGATCCGGGCATTCCGATACCTGAGTATATTACAAAACTTTCGGGAATTAATGATGATATGGTCAGAGGCCATAAAATAGAAGAAAATTCGGTTGCTGATTATCTGCAAGGAGTGGACCTGATTATCGCTCACAACGCTCAGTTTGATCGTACATTCCTTGAAACTACCTTCCCTTCAAAAGCTTGGGATAAAGTGGGAATCTCAAGTCGTAAACTCGAATACATTGCTTATAAGTTCGGGTTTTTCCATGAAGGCCACTCAATCTGCAACTATCAGATTCAAACTATATGCAGTTAATTCTCCATATGATAGCAAAGAACTGTTAAAATCACGAGGTTATAGATGGAGCTATATTTAATGTTCTGATGAATCAGAACATTAAATATGGTTCAATTGACCAGGCCCTATATTTAATGTTCTGATCCATCAGAACATTAAATATAGGGCCTGGTCTATTGAACTGATCGAAGATAAGGTTGCCGAGGAAATAAATTACCTACGCTCCAACATTTATAGTACATCTTCGATTAATATACCTGTAGAAATACTTGATGCTTATAGTAGATTCTCAAGTACAAATAAAAAATCCGGTAATTATGTCAAATACCGAGATATGCTGGAATGGTTTCAAAAACTGTGTACATCTTAAAAAGATACACATGAGCATACATAATCAAAATGTTAAAGAATGTCTATCGGGTAACATCGAGCGCATTACTTATCATAATACCGAAAACGGATTTTGTGTTTTACGGGTTAAGGTTAAAAATCACAAGGATTTAGTCACTGTTATAGGCAACGTCCCTTCCGTATCTGTCGGGGAATATATTAAATGTAGCGGCATTTGGTACAATGATCGCAATCATGGCAAGCAATTTAAAGCTGCTTTTTTAAAAGCTCTACCACCGGATACTCTAGAAGGAATTGAAAAATATTAAAATAGGATCCGGTCTTATCAAAGGAATAGGAGCTCATTTTGCCAAAAAGTTGGTTACTGCATTTGGTGATAAAGTCTTTGATGTATTTGAACACAAACCGGAATTATTGTCTACTTTAGACGGAATAGGTAAAATTAGAGCAAACAGTATTTGCAATAACTGGAAGGATCAGAAAATTGTACGGAAAATCATGATTTTTCTTCATTCTCATGGGGTCGGTACAACAAGAGCAACCAGAATATTTTAAACCTATGGCGAACAGGCAATTGCCATAATATCCAAGGATCCATACCAACTAGCTAAAGACATAAGGGATATTGGATTCGTTTCAGCAGATACGATTGCCTCTAACTTGGGTATTGCAAAAGATTCTCTTATCCGTGCTAGAGCCGGTTTATCTTACGCATTATTAGAGGCAACTTTCAATGAGCATTGCGCCTACCCTTGGAGACCTAATAGAAAATACTCAGAATCTACTTGGTATAGACTCAAATTTAGTAAAACTAGCTATTGAAAAAGAAATCGAATCAAAAACTATTATTTGTGACCTTATAGAAGATAAGCCATGCATATTCCTAGCTAGTTATCACTTCTATGAAAAACAAATTGCAAAGGTGCTTTTATCTATTGATAAAGAAGATGTTCCTTGGGGTGATAATAACTCCCAAGAGTTAATTCCCGAAATAGAACAAAAGCTGAGTATCCGGTTAGCAGATAATCAAAAAGCTATCATCAAAGCTCTGTCAAAAAGGCTAATGGTTATTACCGGTGGCCCCGGTACCGGCAAAACAACTTTGGTCAAAGCTCTGCTTAAACTACTAGAACTTAAAAAGCTTAATGTCAAACTTTGAGCTCCAACCGGTAGAGCCGCTAAACGCCTAAGTGAAACAACCGGCTTGGAAGCAACCACTAGACATAGATTATTAGAAATTAACTTTTTAGGAGGAGGTTTTAAATATAATGTGGACAATAAACTTATATGTGATTATTTAATAGTTAATGGAAGCTCAATGATTGATGTCACTTTATTTTATACTTTGATAAAAGCACTACCAGATCATATTGGTCTTTTATTAGTCGTTGATGTGGATCAATTACCTCCTGTTGGTGCAGGACAAGTACTAAAAGACATTATCAATTCCAATATCATTACAACTGTTGGGCAAAAATCAAAATTTTTGACAATTAGAAATCACTAATGCCCAATTCCATTATTATGCCCAATGCAAAGAGGTGGCATTTGAGCAAGATCACTTAATACTGAATTACAGAAAGTATTAAACCCAAATCATGTAAAAGAGATTACAAAATTTGGACAGGTTTTTGCAGGTGGTGATAAAGTAATGCAAACGGAAAATAACTACGACAAGGATACTTAAAACGGGGATATTGGTATAATTAGTGCTATCAATCAGGAAGAACAAGTGGTAACTATTGATTTTTACGGCAATAAGATAGTATATGACTATGATGATTTAGATCAAATCACCCTAGCCTATGCAACTACCATACATAAATCACGAGGATCAGAATATCCAGCAGTTATTATCTCTATTACCATGCAAAGTTACATGATGCTTAGGCGTAATCTTGTTTATACGGCAATTACAAGAGGTAAGAAACTTGTAGCTATTATCGGAGAGAAAAAAGCTTTTGCCATGGCGGTAAAAGATGCAAAAAGCTCTAATAGATATTCCAGATTAAAAGATTAATTACAAATTCAATATTGATTTGTGAGATAAACCGTACAAAAAAATTTAGACAAAAATTCAGGTGGTTTTGTTTCTAAATCAGGTAAGATAAAAACTTTAAAATAAGAGAAACATAATCAGGCAATAATAATTTTAAATACCGCTACCACCGTGTTTCCTTTCATTATTATCGACTTTTATATTTACTCTACAATAAGTAACAGTTGTAGTTACTTATTGTAAAGTTATATTTTTATGCAACCAATTAAGTTTCTACAGTCATGGCTAATGAAAAATGCGAGTCAGGAGCGTTATTTGTTTGTCCCCAAAGCCCTTAGGAATCTTATGCCTGAGCTATCCGACGAATCATTTAAAATGCTCCTGAGTTGGGTAGTACAATTCGGTCTTTTAATTAAAGTTTGCAGGTCAGTTTTCTTATACCAAAAAGCACTACATAATGACGGCTTGTTATTATTTCATGTAATACCGGTCTTGAGGCCACTTGAGTTAAACTATATAAGCTTCGAAACAGTTTTAAGTGACTCAGGTGTTATTTCTCAGATACCTTTAAACTGGATTATTATCATGACTTCTGGTAGAACAAATAAGATAGCTTGTGGGGAATTCAGAACAATAGAGTTTATACATACAAGCAGAAGTATCAATAATATGGAGAACTTATCTTATGATCCAAGATGCGGTATGTGGCGTGCAAGTGTCGAACTCGCTCTTTATATTATCGCTATTTGAATAGATTGGGATCTGGCAAATAAACTTATTTGACAAGTTAGTGGATGAAGCCTTAAGAAATCAGCCTAAATCCTCTAATTTAAGGCCGGTTGTTGAAAAAGAGCTTCTTCACCACGATATACTCAAAAGACTTAATGAAAAAGGAATATTAAAGGATCTTACTTTCATTGGAGGTACAGTTCTGGCGGATTGCTATGGCGGAATTAGATTAAGTGAAGACCTTGACTTTACAGGTGGTATATATTTTTCACGCTTCAGTCTATCTCAAGTGAGCGATGCAATTACGCAAAAGATATATAAAAAATACGGACTTGAAACTACTGTAGGTACTCCTCAAAAAGATAGCGGTAATGTTAATACATAAAATTAAAAATAATCACAAGGCCTAAACAGAAGAATCTACCGGCTCAGCGTATGAATATAGAT
Source organism: Hydra vulgaris (assembly GCF_038396675.1). NCBI lineage: Eukaryota > Metazoa > Cnidaria > Hydrozoa > Anthoathecata > Hydridae > Hydra > Hydra vulgaris. The sequence goes on along the minus strand of NC_088927.1, from coordinate 49,239,644 downwards.
ATATGCTCATTTCTATCCTATGAAAGACGCCTTATGTTGCTAATTAATCCATATGGGGTTGATATGGGAACAAGCGGTCTAATAATACAAGTACAGAGCTTAGAACAAAATATAAATCGACAAAATAATAGCTTTTGACTTGAGGCCTACAATAAAATATAGAGATTTATGGGACATTATGTGGTTGAAGCAAAAGAGAATAGTGCTAAAAATTGAATTGCTACCAATTAAGCTTAAAGACAGAAACTGAAATATCGAAAGCTTCATAGATCTAGTAGCTGAGCGAACGGGATCACTAAAAGAAACCAAAAATATTGAAGAGTTTAGGCAGGAAATGCAGCGTTTCTTACCTCGAAATTACTTATCTATTATAGCGCAAAAAGAAATATTACTAATAACTGCTAATTTGATATCAGAATCCTCAACTTCTCTTAAATTTTTACTTGTGAAAGCTGCTTATGTAGGAGATACAAACCTTGTAAAACAATTAACTGATGTAGGTATGGATGTTAACAGGCAAACTCCATATGACAAAAAACAGCATTGCATTGGGCAGCCATTATATGGGCTGTGGTGGATATCACGACGGAGTATTAAAATTATTATTAGAGGCCGGAGCACATGTCATTATAAGAGACAAAGAAAATCACACTCCTTTGTATTATGCAGCTCAAGATAGTATTTCAGTGGAAGCAATTCGGGATTTATCAGCAGGAGCTGATGACTCTAATACCAAAAAAGCATTGATTGCACAATTTAGCGATATGAATGATCAGCGCGCCGAAATAGTCAGATATCTATTAAAGTTGTAGATATTTCCCTCTATCTTCAACCTATATGTGAATGATGTTTTAAAATTAGTTGTATAGAAATTATTTGTATGAGTCTATAAAACGTTCGTTTTTTACACACTTTAAAAACTAGTTGTTTTTAAAACCTCAAATATCCAATAACTTATTCTAATTATCTATACTAGTTTTATACCTACTTTATCTTTTCTTGCTAATATTATTAAAAGTACTTTTTATACTTATTTTAGATTTAAATTTATTGTAATTATGTGAGAATTAGCTCATAAAAAATATTTTTTTTTTTGTAAATAATTTATATAGTGGCACAAAATAAATTATATATATAAAATAAACTATATAGTGGCACAAAAAAGGTTAAACCACATGAAAGCTTATAAATCTATATTGATAGTAATGGTATATTGGCAATTCCTAGCAAAATTAGAAAATACTTGCATCTTAAAGTTGGTAATGAAGTTACAATTAAATACTCAGAATTAATTGTTTCTACCTTTCATTTTAACATAGAAAAAGCACGGAATGTTTTAGAAAAATATGGAAACTTAGACCTACAAAAACAATTAAAATTGATGAGAAAAGAAAATGCAGATAAATTCTAAACTAAAAGGCAAAAAGTGTTTGCTTGATACGTCAGCCTTTATAGACACATCAGCCTTTATAGTAATAGAAAATGTGATAGCTAGAAGTGCTATCTCATCGGTTAATTTAAGTGAATCGGTTGCGGTTCTTACTAGAAGTGGCGTGTCAGAACAAGATATTGACAAAATCATTTTAGACTTAGTGCCAGAAATTGCACCATTCTGCGAAGCTATAACTATTAAAACTGGCAAGCTAGCTAAACTGACTCAAAACTACGATTTATTTCAAGGAGATAGAGCTTGTATAGCCCTTGGTATCACTCTAGGGCTTCCTATCTATACGACTGATAAAGTTTGGGCTGTGTTTAAACTGGAAAATACCGACATCAGGTTGATTAGATAAACTTTTATATTACAAACTTTTATATAAGATGTTTATTTTAGGTACACTAAAAAAGTACATTACTTAATGAACAGAATCACCCAAATTAATTTTTTATTTAAGGTCTGATTATTGCTAATATACAAAAATTATCAAGAGCATACCCAAAATAAACCTCTTACCCCATGCTTTACCCCACGTAAAACTTTGTATATTTACTGCTCTTGCAGTACAACTATATTTAGATAATTAATAATAAACAAACACGATTTGGTACTTTCAAAGTTTCTAGATCCTAAGAATGATTTTGCTTTTGTACAGATCTTCGGTACGGAAAAGAATAAGGGTATTCTTATTTATTTTTTAAATGACGTCATGATGAAGAGATTACCGAGTTATCTTTTTTTAAAAACTATTTAAGACCCGGATATTGCCGTATATATGCAATCTATTATTGATGTACTATATAAGAACCAAAGCGGTGAACAATATATCGTTGAGATGCAACTTACTCATCACAAAGGCTTTGAGAAAAGAGCTCAGTATTACGCAGCTAAGGCATATTCTTAGCAAATACTAAAAGAAGATGAGAACCATAATAAAAAGGCGGTATATGCTAAGCTTAAAGGAGTTATCTTTTTTAGCTATTGCCGATTTTATAATCTTTCCTAAAAAACAAGGGTGGGTGGAAATCTGAACATCGCATATTAGATAAGAAGACATATGAGAATGATTTAAAAGATTCTTATTTTGTGTTTATTGAACTACCGAAGTTTCAAAAGAGAGTAGAGGAATTAGTAACGCTGGAAGAAAAGTGGTGTTACTTCTTTATGCACGCAGATGAGAGCAGATTTGCCGAAATAGAATACCTTGAAGGTCAAGATCCTATCATCAAAAGAGCATTTGAAGCAATAGATCAGGCTAGCTGGAATGAAGAAGAACTACGGACATATGAGCGTATAAACAAAGCAAGATTTGATAATCTAGTAGTATAACAGCAAAAAATAGGAGATGCAGTAACTAGAGGTGAAGCTAGAGGTAAGCCTGAAGGTAAGGCTGAGGAGAAAATGGAGCTAAAAATCTACTTGCTTAGGATATAGATATTGCAACTATCTCTTTTGCTACCAGTCTGTCCGTTGCGGAAATTAACAAGCTTAAATTTTGATTTTCTGTTATATATGAAGGGCTCAGTGGAAAAAGTACTTAAGTGTATTTTGAGAGTTTTGAGAAAAAGTAGGTCAAAGTTTTTAAATTGAAGCTGAAATACCTTTTATTCATTTTACTCAACTGTAACATTTTTTTTTATATCCAGCACACACTACTATATGCTACATATCTAAACCAAGTTTTATACTTGTTTTGTAAAAAAATAGTAATATTCTTTAACAATAAACACACTTTTTTGACAAGATTCTGTTTATGATTATGTCAAAATGTTTATTTCCATTCAAATTTTAAACAAAAAAGTATAAACACAAAGTGAATTTACACTATTGGTCAACAAAAATAGTAAAACAAATGTGATGTGATAGTTATTTACAATCTTGATGGTAACACTATTTACCATAATAATTATCTATACAAATTTAAATTAATGCCCTATTCAAAATCATCAGCTTGCTCACCCTCTTCTGGAGACATTTCTATAGGTTTGAGGGAAGGGCAATTTTTAATTGCCGATTTTAAGGTGCTCAGTGATTTTCCCCTTTTTAATAAATTTAAAGTGGAAGTGAGGGGGCCAGTCATTGAGCTTCTGGCTACAGGGTTCTTCAGCCTTTCAAATAAAATCCCTCTGAGACTGGCAATACCCTCTGGCGTTTTAATTACTTTATCCAGGCTAGATTTAAAATCTTTAACCCTTACAACAGGTCTACTGTCCATTTCCAAATTGTCAGTAAATGGATGTTCGACATACACAAATTTCCATGAACTATTAATGCTTGATTTGGCAATAAGATTTACCAGGTCAGAAGGCTTATAAAACTTACATGTTTTTAATTTTTTTTTTTCAATCCTGCCAAAGTCTCTGTCACATGGCATTCTGCTGTGACCAGGAATAGGGTACTTAATTTTAACTTCACTTTTTAGTATTAGTGAGTAATTTGATTTAATTTAATTATTAATTAATTAATTTAATTAAGTAGATTAATTAATTGAGTTTAGTATTACATAAATTTTGCAAAAAAGCAACAATGTATCGGTTCTTGTTTTGTGAAAAACAATTATCTGTGAAAATGACCAGATTCCTTATCGACTCTGGCAATTCATCTATATAGTATTCCAGACATGAAAGAACCTCATTGGGTCCTTTGTGAGCAAAGTTTTCGGCATAAATGTACATCGAAGCATTTCCAGAGCAAACATCATGAATGCCAAGGTTATGCACAGCCAGCTGTCTTTTGTAGTATTCCTGACCAATCCCAGTAACAGGTAGAAGCAGGTTTTTTTGATGATACTCAAATCATAGCTATGACTTTAGTATCATCAGTAGAAAGAGCAAGATGCTTGTCCTCTCTTATCTGCTCGTAGAAGGCATCCCCTTTTCTTTTGTGAACTTCATGTTCAGTTCTCAGTTTTAACACCAAATCATTATTTATGTTGACAGTGGCAGATTTAATATCAGCATTAAATTTTTCACATGTGTCACACACATCTGTGCGTGGAAACCCAAAACTAATATTAAATTCATAGTTGAAAATATTTCTGTAGATCCATTCTGTGGCGATAGTTTTCATGTCTGGGTGTTGTTCCAAAAACAACCTAAACATCTCAGAAATGTTAAGGTCAGAGGTTAGGTGGATCCTTTTTCTATTGTCTGCTCGAGAATAGTGGCTTTCTCTTGCAGGAAATGAAGAAATATGTTGACAGATTGCTTGGCGAATCTCATCATTAAGTTTTTTGTGATGGCCATGCTTTCCTCTTAAGTCTTGTTGGGGTTCTTCAAAGTCAAGGACTTTTTTTTTCAGGCGTGATTCCTTAATACCGTGCAGAGCACAAAAAGCATTTTTGCACACAGGTATAGGAGAGCCAGTTTCTTTTATTGTGTAGCTGTAGCTGCAACGGAATGTTTTGGGAACTGCCTGACTCTGTTTTCGCCTAATAGTGTTTTCTTCTTTTACAGAAATGCAACCCCTTAAATAAATGTTTTGTTTCTCATGTTCGGCAAGCTCATTAAATTCTTTTATAATATTACTCTTTTCTCCATCGTTAAACTTCTCTAGACATTTGCACCTGCAGTCCACATAGTGCTGGCGCCTTTCATCAACATCCTTTCCCACGTGGTTTTTGTGCGCATCGCCTGCAAATATAAAGTTTACATTTTACATTAGGCTACAACATAAAATGAGTGAGGTGAAGAGGGCGTAATATTAATAGTATAGATAGGCTAATACTAAATCTAGTAACTAGATCTATAAACTATAAATTTTAAAAAAAACAAATTAAGATAGGGCCTACTATTTAAAAATAGAACTGAGAACTGTTTAATTCAATAGAAATAAATAACTAAGGCTAATATACGTATAATTTAAAACAGACTAGATCTAAATTTTACATAATATTAATAATAAAGTCCTCAAATCGCCGGAATTCTGCAGTGATAACAGTACTGTGTACAGTCTGTACACAGTACTGTTATCACTGCAGTTTTTTTTTTAAAATATAAGTTAGTATACATAGCTATCTTTAATTTCATTATTTTGATTACTCAATAAACAACCTACCTGAAGCTTTGGAACGCTTTATTCCAGTCTTTGACCATTTATTTGGTGTAGATTTTCTTTTTTTCCCAGTTTTGTTTTCACTTTTCTTAACTACGGTGTCAGCCATTGTTGTTAAAAGTAACAGGAAGGGTGTGACTCTTTGGTGCATTCTTATTGGCTGGCAGTAATTTTGTGATTGGTTGGTAACAGTTAAGAACTTTTTTCCCTAAAGATCAGCACTTAAGAACTTTTTCTTCAAAATTTTACCAAAACAGCTGATGTATAGTATTCGATTTAAGCTACTTCGGTACTTTTTCCATGGCCCAAATTTACAGGGATGTTTTAGGGGAGGTAATCAAATAATATACCGGTCTTAACTCATTTTTGAAAAAAATGTAACTTAAGTACTTTTTCCCCTTCCTTCATATACAGTATGTGCCAAAATCGTCACCATGTTTGAACAAAAAAGTGATTTATATATATTTTAATAGAAAAGCTGTGAAAAATAATGAAATTTTAGTATTATTAATTAAATTTAAGACTTAGCTAACTAAAAATATTGCTTTTTGTTAAATTTAGAAAATATTGAATTTTTTTTTTAATTTTTGTGTGAAAAGCTAATGGTGACAATTTTGTCGCGAATGAAAGCAGTTAACATGTTTGTCCACAGTTAATTAGGCATACGACATGAACTATTAGCCTTATGACTAAAATGATTGAGTTATCAACTTTTCACAGATTTTTAACGATTAAATATCATTTAAAGTTTGATTTTGTTTTCAAAACATAAAAAAAGTATTGTTATTATCATCATGAGGAAAATAAATCTTGAACTAGAAAAAAATATTGTCGAAAGGCTTAAATCCGGACAATCTTATCGTGAAATCGCTGCTGAGTTCGAAAAGTCTCATAATCTCATATATATCAAATTGCGCAATAATTTAGAAGTAAATAAGCCTAAAAGTGGTCGAAAGAAAATGTTTACACCAAGAGACCAAAGAACAATCGCTCGTTTAATTGCTTCTGGAGAGTCTAAAACTGCAAAAGATGTTACTAATTTGATGAATAAGACTCATGCTTCAGTGCGGACAGTCAATAGAGAGCTCAAAAGAATTGGTTTTCGATCCAGAAGAAAGATCAAGAAGCCATTGTTAGTTTCTCGTCACCGCCAAGCTCGTTTAAATTATGCTAAACTTCATGCACACATGACTTTTGATGACTTTTATGACTGGATTTGGACAGATGCAAGAAAAGCTAATATATTTGGATCAGATGGTATAAAATATACTTGGAGAAAGCCTAATTCACCATTAAGTGCTCGAGATTTTACACTAACCGTTAAATATGGCGGAGAATATCTCTTGTTTTGAAGATGTTTCTGAACTCGTGGAGTAGGGGAGTTAGTGAAAATTAATGGAATAATGAACGCTGATGACTATATCAACATCCTTAAGGTCGGATATTTCAAGTCTCTTCGAAAATAGGGCAGAACTGTACGTAACACAATGTTCATGCAAGACAACGACCCCAAGCATAAGGCTGATAAGACCATTAATTCCCTTCATGAGAAGAAATTGAAAGTCGTTGACTGGCCAGCACAAAGCCCTGATCTTAACCCACTCGAAAATTTATAGGCAATAGTTAAACACGGGTCTACAACTTTCCTACTCCACCTAAGAATAAGAATGAACTTTGGGCTCGTGTACAAGAGGTTTGGTACACAAATACACCCGAGGAATGCCGCAAATTGGTTGCTAGTGTTCCTGAAAGAATTCAGGCTATAATTAAATCTAAGGGAGAATACGCTCGAAATTTTATTTACTACAATATGTTATTTGCTTTCATTTGCGACAAAATTGTCACCTTTAGCTCTTCACATAAAAATTAAAAAAAAAATTCAATATCCTCTAAATTTAATAAAAAGCAATATTTTAAGTTAGCTAAGTCTTAAATTTAATTAATAAAACTTAAATTTCATTTTTCTTCACAGCTTTTCTATAAAAAAAGAAAAATTTCTTTGTTCAAGCATGGTGACAATTTTAGCACATACTGTATATATATATATATATATATATATATATATATATATATACATATATATATATATATATATATATATATATACATATATATACATATATATATATATATATATATATATATATATATATATATATATATATACACACACATATATATATATATATATATATATATATATATATATATATATATATATATATATATATATATATATATATATATACACACACACACATATTTATATATATATATATATATATTATTATATGTTATATATTTATAGATTATATAATATTACCGTTATATATTTCATTTTTATTTTTATTATTAATATTTATTGCTATCGTAAACATATAAACATCTTGCAAACACCCTTGTGTTGACACAAATTTATATACCTAATAGATAATAGTTAATATCCGCTAGACATTATTAAAGATAATGAAAAGCTTAAACTATAATTAAAATAATAAGTATTAGTAATAACAAACAAATAAAATATAATTGCGATAGCAAACATATTACCTTATTTGACACCCTTGCCGTTTTTGTCCAAATAATTAAAATTATCTTTATATTAAAATAACTTGAGTTTTTATGTGTCATAAGATATAGTTAACCCCAACTATGGTTAAGATTTCAAAAAATAGCAACTGATCTAACGAAGGATTATCATCACGGATTTGTTAGCTAATCAACCTGCAAACCAAAATGCAAACAAGTGGGTGAACGCATTAACTGGCAACCTATGTCTATAGTGTATTAACATACCTAAGAGTTTGATAGACGAAAATATAGTTTCAATAAAAGATCTCTTCGTTAGCATCATTTTGTCGGTCATGTCCATTAAACATTTTTTCTTTTTTTTTAATTTTGGTAATTAAGGTCACGTTTTGCTCAAATAATTTAGTTGATAATTTTTTAGAAATATTGCCTTTATTGCCAATAAGTTTGGCGGATATGTTTTTCATAACTCATAGCAGGAGAGCGATCATCTGCATTACCGCCTGTAATTTGCATTCTTACTATTTCACCGTGAGTATTAAAAATAAAATGAAGTTTGAATCCAAAGAACCAACCTGAAGAGATTTTACCTTTTTGGGCTAACCATTTAAAAACCTTATGCCTTTTCTCTCGTAGATTATGACACACAGCAATTGGCGTGGCGTCAATAAAAAGGTATTCCACAACTGCCCCTTCAGTAAAGCAAATTACTGCTGGAAAGGCAAGTTTAATAAAGATTGCAAAAATTTATCATAATGTACTAAATAGTTGAATAAGTTTCTATAGTTCCTCATAAGTTCAAGATATTTTTGAAAAATATTTAAAGCAAGCCATGCCCGATTGATGAAAAGCTATCAGAACTGTCATTTATTCCGAAGGGCTCATTTTACATTCCCTGTTTCGTTTCTTTGTGCCACAGGTAAGTAGAGATTTTTTAAACCACGGTTCAAATCCTTTAGAAAAATCATCGACAAAACAGAATAAACTATCGTCATTTATATTCGTTTGGGTAATCTTTTTTTGTTGAAAACTCTAGAATACCCTAAAATACCCAGCTATTCAGCTACTTTCTTAACCCCAGTTGGGGTTACCATTGTAAAAATTTTAAGTCCTGTATGAGCGTAGTTATTTGTTATGTATTGTACTAAGTCTTTAGGATTAAGATTAGAGTCGATATTGAACAAAAGAAATTCCATATAGCGGTACCCAAAACAGGTATTAATACGCCAAAAGTAAAAAACTGTATCATATCTGTGAAAGCAATTGATCTAATTCCTCCAACGCTAGAGTATTATGTCACTACAGATGCAGCTAAAAAAATAGGATAGTTTCTAAATAATCCTAAAAAGTTATTTAAAAAATAACCAAAAACTTTAAACTGTACAGCTATGAAACATGCGGAAGCAATAGCTTCTTCTATAGCTAATATAAGTCTGACATGTTTTCCATATAAATCTTCCATTGCTGAAGCTACAGAAATGCTACCTAGAAATTCACTCATTTTATTTAATAATAGAAAAAACACATATTGATTTCTTTTTATATTTTTTGTTATAAACATATAAAATAAATAACATTATCTTATAGTAATCAAAAAGGTTCAATTCTATTTCTATATAACGTTATTGTCCAAAGTTTGTTTCTAATCTTCTACATCGTTAATATCAAACGTTGTTAATTGACCTTGAATTTCAGTTTTACGATTATTAGTGAAATCGATATTGATTGATATTTGCGTAGGATTGATGTAGACGGCTAAATCAAAATAAGCAACAATACTAGGTTCGTACCTTCTATTCATGAACATTCCATAATTGATAGCTTGATCGCATTAGATAAAAATATAAGAATCAGTTGTCGTAGAAAAAGTAGAAATGGCGTCATTAAAATTACTTATTTGCGTTTAAGTACATCTTAAAAAAGCAATTTTTTCTTTTGCATTTTAAAATCTTGAGTCACGGCACTAGTCATATTTGATCTACTTGCATAGTAAACGGATTTATTTCGTTGATCAAACTGTATTGATCTCTTTGTAAAAGTAAAGTATAAGGTATTGGATTATTTCCAATCGGTTGATACTTTTTTAAAATAATATCTTTTAATGGCAAACTATTGCTCCAAGTTTGTATGATGCTTCCGTTGCTCTTTTTTGGTAAATAAATAGTCCGTTAAGCGAAGTGCAATAAAATATTATTTCCGTCGCGTTTCTTTCTTGTAATATTGCTTTCGAACCGTTGAACCATGTTTTATAACTAGGTGTAGTAGCTAGGAGGTACTTTGATCGTAGGTAAAAAAATAGGTTTGGTTTTTTCGCAATACAGTAAAACTTCAATAAAAGTTTCTGCGTTATATTTTGCAATCAAAGACAAATCAACTGTTATATTTTTATAAATATCTTCAGGCAAGTTGGAAGGTAAAGCTTGAAACGGTCTGCCAGAAAGATCAGAAAAACCCATCGCGCCGGTTTGATAATCGATATGATATTGTGAATAGGAATTAGCTTTCATTTCAAAGTCGTTTTTACAACAAGCGATAAACCGATTTCTATTGGCGACGATAATCGTCTTTCGAATGAGGGCAAACACCAAAGGTATAATAATTTGTTAACCCATCTGTAGAAATAGAAACACAAGAAGGCACGCCTTTATCTCTACTTGTGATGTACTTATTGAAAATTGCAGGATTATTTTATATTTATTTGATTTGAATTGATAATTGACTGAAGTTTTTGCACATGTCGAGTAATTGTCTCGATAAATTTGGTAATTTTTTCAGTTCTTCGTTTTTGTAAATTAATGTAGCGTCTTCGGCAATATTGGGTACTTCGTGAAAAAATAAAAATATGCGAATAGGCATTCAACCATAAACTTTTTTATTAGGAGGGTTAATGATATTCAAAGTAGTAGAACGCGGTAAAGAGTTTAAAGTGAATTCTATTGATGTTGGAGGAATTGGATTCTTTATTTTCTCTTTCCATATTTTCTGCTAAAGGATAGCGCCGAATTGGTAATACTTTATAAATTTCTTCAACAACGCAACCGCAGGAAGTTGTTAGCCATATTAAAGTGTCTAAAAATTTGCAAGTTTCGTCAGAACTTAATTTTATGACGAGTTTAATTGTCTTTTTCTATACCGTGTTTTCCACTTTTTTCAATAACGTTTGGCTAGAACTTCAGGAGGAAAATAATCTTATAATGATATAATATCTTTTCTGTCATAGGCGAAAAACCTACGACTTTATATTGGTATTTTGGTTTCATAGCAATTTGTAAATGAACTAAAGCACTTGTAGAAAAACCATTTCGATCAACGCGATGATCAATAACATCGTTTAAAGTCTTACATTCGAGATCGAACGAATATTTCATTTAAAAAAGTAATAGTTTTAATTGAGCTCCACCATACTGACCGTTTTCGCCCATAAATAATAAACAGCCTTTAATGTTATTACTTAAATTAAGTTCTTTTTTTAAGATTTGAAATAATCTGTATCAATGGCATATCTTTGTGTACCGTTTGTTGACATTCCACTACTTTTTTCGATCCTTTTTTGATGCTTGTCAGTAGAAGGATATTGAATTTGAATTAACGTTTTTTTAGAATTGAGCTTGCGAGTACAACTGAAATTACTGACATGGATTAATATATGAAATTTAGTAAACTGAAATGTTCTTTCGTCAAAGTCGATCATTACTGATCCTAAAACTACTGCATCTAAAACAGAATTACTTTCAGGATGAAACGGTCGTAAATATTGCAGCATGGTGTTTAAAATTTTTAAACTGTCTACAATTTTAATGTGCTTTCCTATGCAAATGATATTAACCTTGCTCACGTTTTTAGTTATAACAAATTTATATTCCATCGTACTATACTTTAAAAAAGCGCTAAAAGGTTTTTTTCTGATTCAGCCAAATGACGGTATAATGGAATATCGAAAGTTTTTTTCAAACCATTTACAATCATAATATGGTTTTCAAAAGAAGCATTGTGAGCAAAAATAGGACAAGATAAATTATTACTATAAGATCCCAAATTTTTATTGCAATAATCGTGAGCTAAACTATAATTTGACCTGAAAAATGATCATGATCAATAACTAAATTATCTTTAAAACAATTAAGTAAAGCGTGACATTCTTTTAAAACTTCTTCTCTGTTTTTATTAACTTCAATAATTTCTTTTAACAATTGTTTTTTTTTTCAAATTTGCTGTTAAAATGAAATCAACATACAATGAAACCACAAGTTGACTGAAGGATGCGGTAATCTGGACATAAGATGTAAAAATGTAACAGGATCTTTGATTCCATCACCGTAATCATACTCAAGGAAACGCACACTTCTTTTATGCATTTATGAAACATGCGAATTAAAAAATATTTATCTTTAAACAATTCGATAGAATCATTTTCAGACCATATCGATATTTTTTTTCCGCTCATAACAAGACGAGCTAAACGTTTCACATAAGTGACAAGTTGTAAAGCGTTTATTCTGACATAATCGCTTAACAAACCGTTAGTAGCAGGCATGTGCTCAAATTTTTCCCACCATATACAGCATACATAATGCAGCTCGAAACTTCAAATAAATCTTGTTTCACTTTTTCAGAATAGTTTCTTAATAAATAGTTTTGAACTTAAGGTTTTAACATGAATAATTCCAATTTGCTATCTCTTTGAAAAATGTAATTTACAACTTGAACTCGCTTATCGTCATAAAAATGGTATTCGTTATGATTAAATACCTCTTGAGGAGACAAATAAGAAAATTTATTTTCATAAATATCAGAATAACGAATTTTATCTGCAGGATATCTACAAATGTACATAAAGGATTTTCTTCTTCCCATATTAAATTTTTTTCTTCAGTTGTAATATTTATATTTTGAAAACGCGTTAAGCATATTTCATAAGTAAAACGAACTAATGTATCTGCTAGAGCTATCAAATCATACTCTCTCAATTCTATTTAAGCTTTTCAACATCTTCATTACTTTGATTTAATTAATCCCACAAAATTTGTCTGTGCGTTTTGTGAAGTAAAGAAACACCTTGGTTAAAGTATTCAGGTAAATATGTTAAAGGATTTCTTTGTAAGCTTTCGATAGTGTTTTCGAAGTAAAAAATCCATTGTATAATAATTTCTCCTTGTTCGTCTAATCCAAAGCATTCGCTAGCTAATTTTTCATTTATACATTGATCAACGATACTATGAAAATGATAAGCGAGTTTTGATAAAGGTTTTACTTTCAAAGTCGGATCAGATTAAGATTTTCTATTGCTAGTTTCTCAATCAAAAGTGATTTTCTAAGGAAATAAATTTCTACTAGGGTTCATAAATTGTTTTTGTGGTTCGTAATAAGTTCTTTTTCTCCATAATATGTCAATATAAATAATGTAAATATGCCAGGTTTGTAAAAACCTTCGTATTTGTGATTAGATTTAGTTAACTTTTGTCCGCATTCAGAACATTGAAAAAGACTTCTTTGTCCTGCGTGCATGGTTGAAATATTTTCGTTTGGTTACCGCGTGAAAAGAATGCTTTTTTCAAAAATACGTATTTTTATGTTGTTGTTGTTTTTCTACGTTCGTTAGCTATTTTTTATTCTTCTTCACTAAATAAAAAAGTTCACCCACAAAAAATGTCTTTGCGAATCTTGATTTTCTTTAGTAATACTTGCACTTTCGTATACTACTTTTAAAAGTTCGGTAACAGAAGTTTTATATTGCGATTTTAATTTAGAATGTAGCAAACAAACATATTTTTATTTTTTTCATTTATTAGAAAATTTTTAATGTTTATACGATCAAAAGTCCTTTTGTATGCAAAAATTTGACATAAATCTAACAAATTTTGAAATAACATGTTTTTAGATTTTTCTTTTAACGATAGTAAGGTATTTTTCCATGATTCAATATTATTTTTGTTGAGATAATCAGTTTTTTAATCAGCTACATTATGATAAAACGAATTTTTTGTTGCTGAAAGTAAGATTTTTTTTCTTCATTTTATTCTCCTTTTTTTAAAGTTAATTCTAAAGACCAATTTGTTTTTTTTGCACTTTTTTTATTTATCATACATAACTGCTATATTCAGATATTTTGAAAACATGAACCATTCAATCAAGTTAAATCTTATTTGTCGAATTTGTGGAGAAGATATAACGAAAGGCTTAGTTGATGTGAATAAATACTTTGAAAGAATTGAGATTTCATTTTACGTAAAAACCAACATTGACAATAAAAAAGTTCACCCACAAAAAATGTTTAAGAGTTGCTATAACATTTTGAGTAACATTGAAAAAGGTTCAAGCACCAGTGTTAAAACAATCAGTTGGCCATTACCATGCACAGACACATGTTTTTGTTTCCCCGAAATTTCTGGGAGAAAAGTTAAAATATTAAAACCTGGTCGACCATGTATCATGGAACAAAATCAAAAGAGATGGACCAGGCCAATCATAAACAGCTTAATTGATAATATACCAAAACAAACGTTGCGTTTAAATGTAATAGATATTGATCCTGTATCGAATCCACATTTATAGTTATGTATATGCAAGTTATGCAGCAGTATCTGAAGGTTTTAAAGCGTTTCATATTCTGATGGAATAAGAAATGATAAAAGAAAAATTTGTTTAAATTCTCAGGTCCTATGGAGTAGCCAGTCTGTAATGCATGGTTTATGAAAAAAGATTAACATAAAGTTCTTTCTTTAAGAAACAAGTGCAGTACATTTTAATCATGGTGAGAAACATCAAACCGGGAAAACACGGAAGCAAAGTGGTAAAATAATGGTGACAGTGAGATGCCTCGCACATGTTTAAATCTGAACAAAGTTTATAAGCTAAGGACTTGAATGTTACCTAAAAACAATAGTTTAAAACAGTATGTCTTAAACTATTGTAACAATAGTATAAGACAGTATGTCTTATATACATAACTATATATAAAAATAGTAAAAGATTGTATGTCTTATACACATAACTTGTTGTATGATATCAAATAAAATAAGTAATTATAATGTAAACAATAGCAAACTATCGTATCATGCGATAGCTTGATATTGTTTACATTATTTTATTAGTACTGTTTTAAATTCATTTTTAAAACACCTTACGGTATGGTGTTTTAAATATAAATTTAATACAGTTGACCTTTACACTTTGGTTTTGCTGCTCTAAATCAATTTAGTTTTTCAGTTCTAAATTCATATAGTTTGTCACATTGTCTTTATTCATATGCTGTTATTAACAACTTATAAAATTTAATTTAGGTAATACCACAACAAAGTGTGAAATAACACATGTATAACATTTATAGCTAATACTAGCTATAAAGTTACTTGTTATATTTTAGTTTTGTCTTTTCTTTAGTTACACAACAAACAGAGATATGTATGTTTATTTTTGTATTTTTTTGTTATTTTTAATCAACATTTATTTCGACTAGTTTAAAAATAAAATGTATATTAGGTACCAGTAATTTTTGGTATTAAGTTTTTTTAAGCTGGAGTAAACCTACATTGGTAATAGAAAAATTTAATTTAAAAACAATAAATTTTTTTTAAGTAATTTTTATGTTTTTTTAGTGGAACAACAAAGAGAAATGTGTATGGATTTATTTTTAGTTATACTTTAGTTTTACTTAATTTTATAATAGATAACATTATTGATTATCAATGTTTAATACTTTTTATTAACTTGTTTAGTAAGACGTATGGGGCAGCTAGAGGCAAAGACAGGTAATGAAAATTCAACTTATTCAAATTATGATATATTTAATGTATTGCATAGTAACAGAAATGTCAGTCATTCAGTGTTATTATAAAAGATTTATGCATAATGTTTATGTTTCCTTGAATTTAATTTTCAAATTTAATTAAATATTTTTAAATTTTACTTTTTTTTATAATTAATTGTATTATTTAGCTGCAACTACTAATGCAACAGAATGTAAGAATGCTTTATTGTAAAAAATACAAAAGTAGCATCTGCTTTGGAAACACTTACTATAATCAAGATAGTGACGATTTTTATTTATTTTGTATTTTTTTTTATATATTTTGTATTTAAATATTTTATATATTTTATGTAATTGCTTAAGCTTTGTAAACATAAATAGATTGTGAAGGTGTTTGTTTTTTCAAAATCACCACAAACTTGTTTAAATATTTTTCGCAAATTAAAATAACTTTCCGTAACTTTTTAGCTTCGACAGTATCATTATCTACAACTAGCGGTAAATGTAACTTTGTATATTTAACTACATGTATGTATATATAAATATTTTATAAATAAATATATTTTATGTAAGTGCTTAAGCTTTTGTATTTGTATAAATAAATTGTAAAAATGTTTGTTTTTTTATAATCACCACAAACTTTATTAAATATTTTCCGTAAATTAAAGTTTCAAATTTGACTTTTTAGCTTCGACATTATCACTATCTTCAACAGGTGGTAAAAGCATCTTATTTTTTTATAGCATTTCATTTATAAATTTTAACATATTTTAAAATTACTGTTTTTCTATTAGATACATCGTATGAAGCTTATAGGCTGTATCGAAGGCAGCATAGTGAGCCCACTTCCTATAGCTCATATAGAAAGCGGGTTAATAATGTTGGCAAAGACAACTATTCCTTCAATTGGAGGGGAAATCGGAGGGGGAGAGGTGGATGGGGGGGTGGAAATAAAAACTTCAACTTCATTTACAAATAGATTTTTAATGCTAAAATATATATATATATATACATACATATACAACATTTGACTTCCTTTGCATTTATTTAAATTTTCCTTGTGTTTAAAATTTCAATTTGATTTTATACATTCACTAAAATGTCAATACTATTGCTGTAGCCTGGACAACAAAAACAAAGCATGCACAACTTACAATTTTATCAGTTTATATTAATGAAATTCATTTTTTCAAAAAAATTTAAAGTTAAGGGAGGTTTTTTGCAGTATTTTAGTATCTGATTTTTAAACATTTTAAAGCCTACAGTAAGATTAGGTGGCTTTGGCCCTACGGGATGACTTTAGCCCAAGCAAAATTTTCGTTTAAAAATGGTTTAAAATCGATACCTCAAGGTATGCCAGTTAATGTTCAGTAGCAAATTGTGGGAAATTTATTATTTATTTAGTCTAACTTAGTTTACTTAACTCGAGTCTTTGTGATATTATTGTAAGTTGCACTTTAGAAGAAGCACCTAAAATCCAAATTTTTTTAGGTGTAAACTTTTATATCGATAGCAGTACCTGGAGAAGGTTTTTTATTGGAACATACACTGAATTAATTTTAATCCATTAGTGTTTGATTCTATCTTGTTTTGAAAGCTTGCAAGTTTATTACTTTTTTGCAACCCAGCAAGCAAACGACGTCATGTCGACGTCTTAAGGGTGGTTGAAATGTTAACGTCAGAATTTTCAACGTCTATTTCACGTTGATTTGTAGTTGATAAACTGACGTTGAAGAAAAAGTCGTTGATTCAACGTCTTATTGAGGTTTAAACCTCAACGTCAGAATTTTCAACGTTTATTCCACGTTGATTTATTGTTAATAAACTAATGTTGATTTAATCAACGTTAAATCAACATGTCTTTTTACTTTCGTTTTGATATCGAGACAAATAAGACTTCTTATTAAAATAAAGATGGCTAATCACTCGCAGAAATGTGCTATTTTTAATTGTATTTTATTTAAAAGTGGTAGTATTTACAATATTACATATGTGTTTTTCATTTATGGGTAATAATTAAAGATTTTTTAGTTTATAATTTTCGCTTTTTATTCTCCTGGTTGGAAGTAAAAATGCTTCAATTTTAATATTATTAATGATTATTAAAAAGAATTCTCTTTTTCTTACGAAACATTGTTTTACACAGCTTCAATTACAAAGATACATTTTTTTGTAACTAATTAGTTACAAAAATTAACTGGGTGTTATTTTAATGTTTTTTTTTATGTTTCATTTGTATTTGGAAAGGGTGGTTGACTTTTGTAGTTTTCTGTTTACAAATGATTGTTTGTGGTTTGCCCATCTCTTTTTCCATTCTCTTTCTAATAGTCCAATATATACTTTTGTTTGGGGCTGACACTATACATTTGTAAATCACATTTAAGACTCTGCTTACAATTTTAAATTGTAAAAAAATTATGTGCTTATTTTTATTTAATCTCGTGTACAAACTTATATAGCTTTGAAATCATTCATCGAGCACTGTTGAATATATGCACGTAAAATTTTCACTTATATTTAAATATATATATATATATATATATATATATATATATATATATATATATATATATATATATATATATATATATATATGACAATTTTATAAAAAAATCTTAATATTTAGTAGAACAATAACAATATTATTCCCAATATTGCAAAAACGCTATATAAAATATATTCCTGGCTAACCTGATAATATATTTATTTATAGAAATAAAAGTATTCAGTTGATATGTTATCACAGAATATGTAATGGAGAAAAATGAATAAAATAGTAATTGATTTATTAACTGAGACAGATAATACAACAAAAACAAATAAACAATAAATATTTATTTCAGATTATAGAGTTGTTTCAAAAGAATCAATTGAGGAAAAACTTAAAGGTGTTGAAGAAACAGATTTTGACTCAGATTTCAATCTTGACTCGGGTAGTTCTGATTCTTGTGTCTTGAATCATGGAAACGTATAGATATAAATGTTTCCATGATTCAAGACACAAGAATCAGAATCAGACATTATAGATGACATAGAAAAAACAGTAAATGGAAATCTACGTGAAAAATTAGCGGAATGGGTTGTTGTGAACCTTCTTATTCTGCATCGAATCAACTTCTTTTTATTTTGAGAAACAATGGCCCTGCGGATTTTCCAATTATTGAAAACTCCATGTAACATTCCTCTGCAGAATAAGTGTGGTGGCGATTACATTTATTATGGTTTGGAAACTAATATTTTAAAACATTAAAGTAAATTTCGAGATCTGGAGAAAATTGAATTAGTTGTGAATGTTGATGGAATGCCATTATTTAAAAGTACTTCAGTCACTTTATGGCCCATACTTTGCTCATTTTCAAGTATTCAACCATTTTGAAAGAGCAAACCTTCTTCTGAAGAGAGCTTTATGTTTGATTTTGTAAACGAATTATCAATTTTATTACAAAATGAAATCAAAACTTCTGACAAAAATTATTATGTTGGAAATGCAATGCATTTTTGTGAAGCTGCACCAAGCAGTGAACGCCTTAGAGATGAATAATAAGTTAAAAAGAGTTTAGCAGAGTGAGATAAAAGTACAAAAGAACAGATGTCCAGTGGAAAAAAAAAGCCTCAAAGTAGAAAAATACTAAAGAAATGATAAGTAAAATGTTGTAAAAACAAAAAATAACAATAAACAATTGTCGAGATATGTAAGAGTCATTTTCTGTTATTCTCCTAAGTTGTCGTTAGTGTCCAGCAGTGTGAGTGTAGACAGTATCAGTGATGGAGCAGAGTTATTCGTTTTATAAGTAGTTATTATGTGGTCTGTATTATTAGGGTGGTAAACATACATTATTGATATAAGTGTGTCATAAACGTCTCGAGTATCGTATGGGTTTGCGCCTTATGGTACAGTATGAACACAAGAAGACCTCCAGCTTTTGCCTAAAACCGACATCCCAAAAGAAGTTTCACTCTGGGTCTACACCAGGGTATCTTGTTAAGGTATCCCATTCTGTTATCTTAAAAGGACTATTCTTGGAGTATCCTGTCAGGGCAATTGCCACAGACTTCTGAATTGACACTGGGACCAGAGGACACTTAGTGGGGCTCAGTACAACTTGCATACAATTGTAAGTCACTTTTTTAACTTGAGTGTCGATAAGTGCAGTGCTTTGTTGCAGTTTAATAAGGGTCAGTGAGAGTTGTGAACTGTTTTGAGTCTTATAGATGTGTATGTAATGTAGATAGTCAATGCAGTGTTCTTGTGTGTGTCTACTGTATTATAATGTCTTGATGGTATGAGTTGTTAGTATAAAATTGGTTGAAAGTCATTAAAACTAGTGTAACGTAAGCTAGACGTGAATACTAGAAGTCCGATAACATGTATTTTAAAAATAACAAACTATTGCAACTTGATAATCTGGAAAATTTAAATAGAATTACACCAATATAGTAACAATAACTTGTATATTTAGTTAACAAACTAATAATCTGTATATATATTTCACAACTCATATTCTAAAATTATATGGAATTTTGTATTTTGAATAAGTTATAAGATTAACTGTGAATATGTCATGTGACTGTAATGTTACCAGGAGTATCTGAAGTGGAGTAGAATTATTTGTTTTCTAAAACAGTTAGCAGGTAGCCTCTAGTCAGTTGAACAGACTGTATGTATAGCATGGCTGACTTTGTGTCATATACAGTGAATATTTAATAATAAAAGATAATGGTAGGTTTCTTTACTATATTATTTGTGAGTTTCAGCTGTCCTTTAACTTGCTGTTGTTTTGTATGCAACATTCATTCAAGTAAATCATTTAATATAGTATATATATATATATATAATATAGTATATATTATGTATATATATGTAATATATACTATAATATATGTATTATATAGTATATGTTATGTATATATATATATATGTAATATATACTATAATATATGTATTATATATTTGTAATATATATTATAATATATGTATTATATATATGTAATATATACTATAATATATGTATATATATATATACTATATTTTATGTATATATATATACTATATTTTATGTATATATATAATATATATATATATATATATATATATATATATATATATATATATGTATATGTATATATATATATATATATATATATATATATATATATATATATATATATATATATATATATATATATATATGTTAGTTATATTTATAAAGTACTTTCTGTTTTCAAACTCAGGATTTCAACATTTAGTATTACGGAGGTTGGTCCAAATAACTTTGCAAATAAAAGAAATATCTAAAAAGTTACACACAATTAATGGAACCAGAATGGTTAAATGTTTACAAAACAGTAATTGGTAGCTATAATTTTAATTTTAAGTGTTGAAAATTGGAAAAGATGTTGATCTATATATTTTTTTATATTTATATTTTTTTTTAATGGCTGCCTGTTAAAAATAAATGAATTTAGTTGAATTCACAAAAAATAGATATAAAAACTCAAAAAATAAAATATATTAGTTTACATTTAAATTGTAAACTTCATATATTCTTATGAAGATATTCTTTCCTCCTTTCTATACAATTTTATTCATATGACCAAATTTGAATGTTTTTGCATTTATTTTTTAGAATCGATTAAGCGCTTTGAGCCTAAGGCAACAGACAAAGAAACTAGATTATTTATAGCCTTTTGCCTAAAGTATGCACCTTATCGTTTGAATGGAGGTAAACGGAAATCTGACAACCACGAAATAGACGATGAAGTCACGAAAGTGATAAAGAAAAAAATCAGGATGAATTCGTAGACGATGACGTTGAGTCAAGTGAAAGCGGAAGTAGTTTAGAAAATGAAAAAGAAATTATCTCCTTTGTAAAAAACTTTAACATATACATTTTAGTAAACTTTTTAAAGTG
This sequence comes from Hydra vulgaris, assembly GCF_038396675.1. Lineage (NCBI taxonomy): Eukaryota > Metazoa > Cnidaria > Hydrozoa > Anthoathecata > Hydridae > Hydra > Hydra vulgaris. The sequence continues at coordinate 49,217,965 of NC_088927.1, read as the reverse complement.
GTATGTTTCAACGTTTTTTTTTTGACGTTGAATCGATGTAGATATTAGAACGTCAATTTCTTGTTTCCAAATCAACGCTTAAATCAACGTTTATAAATCAACATCAGTTCAATGTTAATTTATTGACGTTGAATCAATGTTGATATTTCAACGTCGATTTCTTGTTTCCAAATCAACGTTTGTAAATCAACGTCAGTACAACGTTAATTTATTGACGTTGAGTCAATGTTGATATTTCAACGTCGATATTTTGTTTCCATTTCAACGCTTAAATCAACGCGTTATCGACGTTGAATCAACGTTGAAATGCTTGCTGGGCAATTGAGATAAAAAAAAAATTGGTTGTCTTTGGCCCACTACATAGGGTGACATTGGCCCGGGCTAAAGTCACCCCATGTATTAGAGTAAACCTTTTTTAGTGATCATTTATAGATATTATGGTAGTTACTATGTTGGAATGAAAAATTGTGTAGTAGTAATGCAATAGAAAATCAGTATAACAGTTTGTATTAGTAAATAGCGAAATTTGTTTTGTTCTTAGTTTAAATATGCCACAAAATTACAAGCCAAATCGTGGAAAAAGAAAATATGTTACTAATAATTTAGAACAGTTAGACAATGCATTAAAAGATTTAAAGAATGGTTTAATTACTCAACGACAAGCAGCTTTGAAAAACGATATACCAAGATCAACATTAAAAAATAAAATAAAACAGACATATCCTAAAAAGTATGGTGGTCAGCAAATATTTACATCAAAAGAAAAGGACAAGTTTAAGGCATATGCGATAAAATCATCAGAGTTTGGTTTCCTTGTTGATAAATATGATTTAAGATGCATAGTAAAAGGGTATTTAGAGAAAAAAGGGGTCGTTATACCTCAGCTCAAAAATAACTTTCCAGGTGGCGATTGGATTCGATCTTTTTTAAAAAGTAATCCAGAGCTCACGGTAAGATTTGCAAGCAACATAAAGCGAAATAGAGCAGAAATAGGAACGACTGTGATTGAAACTACTTTATAAATTTATCAAATAAAATAAGTAATATATCACCTGATAATATATGGAATTATGATGAAACCAATCTCAGTGATGATCCAGGTAAAAAAAAATATTAACAAAGCGTGGATGTAAGTATCCTGAACGCATATTTAATTCTACAAAGACCTCGTTCTCTGTAATGTTTTGTGGCAATGCTAATGGTGAATTGCTACCACCTTATGTTGTTTACAAAGCCGAGTCGTTATGAAATACATGGATGGAACATGGGCCACCAAAAGTACGTTATAACAGATCAAAAAGTGGTTGATTTGACTCAACATGTTTTGAGGACTGGTTTTTCTCTTTACTTTTTCCAAGACTTAAGAAGGCTCAAGGAAGAAGTGTCATTATAGGTGATAACGTATCTTCACATTTGAGCATTGCAGTACTGGATGCTTGTCAAAGCAATAACATAGGATTTGTGGCATTACCAGCAAACTCTACACATCTCACGCAGCCATTAGATGTTGCCTATTTTGGACCTATAAAGATTAACTGGCGCAAAATATTATGTGAATGGAAGGAGAAAGGAAAAGGAAGGAGAGTTGCTTCTCTTCCTAAAGATGAATTTCCTAGACTTTTAGACCGTTTAATTACCAACTTAAATGAACATGGGAATGATAACCTTAGAGCTGGTTTTCGCAAAACTGGTATTTTTCCATTAGTCTTCCAAGTCTCAAGTGCTTTCACGACTACCATGTTGTAATGTAGGTTTAGACTTAACTACTGATTTAGTAAGCCAATCATTTTTAGATCATTTACGTAAGTCACTGGATGATCCCTCAGATGGTTCTAAAAAACCAAAGCGACGTAAAGTATGTGCTGTTCCAGGTAAAAGCTTATGTTCAACAGATATATCATCTTGTGTTATAAATGAAAATAATAGATTAAATTCAAGTAATGTAGATACACCTATCAGTATTATAAATACAATTGAGACCAACAATATTGACTTTGTTGGCCCAAGTACAAATACTGGAACTACTGAGACTTCTAATCTAATTTTTGCGGATGTGAGTTTATTCGTAGAAAGTCATACAGAATCTTTAGATCATTCAGCATTAGGCAAAAAGAACTTTTAAAATATTGATAAAACAAAAAATGTTTGTAAAAAGGAGAAATTGTTAACTCTTGTAGAGAATTGTTATGTAATTGTTAAATGAAATGGAGAGTTAAATCCTGGACAGGTTTGTTTATTTATTTTGAATTATTTATATTTAGCTAATCAATTAGTAAACTTTATAAATAATTATTTTAATAACTAATATTATTTAATGCAATAACTATTGAATATTTTAAAAGTAACTTTCGAAATTTTTTTTTTTTGCAGTTGAAAAAATTAAGAAAAAATGGAGCAGAAATTACTATTATGAAAAAAAATGGACTTAACTGGAAATGGTCACTACCAGCAGTGCAACTTTTTTTTTCCCAGTCTGAAATAGTCGATTTTATTGAGGAACCAAAGAAAATTTCGAAAAGAGGAATTTATTCAGTTCCAGAACTTTTTCACTAAATTTTTTAAAACATTTATTTAGTCATTTTTGTTTACTTTATACCTAAACTGTTTTGTTTACTTGGTACCTATACTTGTTTAGTTTGTACCTATATTTTATTTACTGTATACAAGAACTTTGTTACAAAATCTTTTTTTGTCACTTTATTTTTGTAAATTCATTTTCTTTGCCTAAATATTGTTGTTTTTATTGCTGTTTTGCTTCCTTTAGTCCCTTTTTACAGGGTTGGGCCAAAGTCACCCTAACACACTTTGGCCCACCATTTAAACCACCCAAAAGATGCTTCAGGTAAATAATTTTCAAATGGGAGACAGATAGTTCTAACTGTCCTTTCTATGTACTTCTAATATTACTTAGTTTTGGAGGAAATAACTTTTGTGGCTTTCATGCAATAGACATTAAGGTGCAAAATAAGCCAAAGCCACCCAATCTTACGGTAAATTAAACTTGCCGTGCATGGTCCATGCATGGGATTCATTGGTTGATGACTGGCACCACCACGCTAGTGATGCCAGTCATAGAAATTAGTGTAACAGCAGTTATAAAATCTAGAGGTAACTCATTCCATCTTCCGTTTATTTGAACTAAAAAGAAATACAACCCCTAGTTGGATTTAAAAAAAAATTTCCACTTCTTACATTATAAGTAATATTACCTTACCCTCTTTCATTTCTACTTGACCATGTATTAAGCATTTGAGAATACCACTTCAAATATGAATAAATCTTCACAAAAAAAACTTACTTTTAAAAAAGGTTTGCTATATTCATTTCCAATAACAAAAATTGGATTGCTGGCATCATTGACCAAGCTTTATGCATTTCCAGTAACAACAAATGGATTGCTGGCATATCATCACCAAGCTATACGCATATTCAATAACAACTGCCATTATTTCATAGATTTATGCATCATAATTACAGTAATTGAAATGCCAGAATGCAGCAATATCATTTAATTTCAATTCAGTGATAAAGAAGAAACATAGAATACTAAAACATACTGAATGTAATAAAATTTAATAAGTAGTGAAAATGTAAAACTTTTTATAAATAAACAATATACCGAGAATATTTCAAATTAAAATTGAGATTTTGAAAGTATGACCTGCAACAACGAAAATGTATATAAAAAAATAATGCTCCATACCTATCATCATATATATAATAACCTTGTAACAAAACTTCAACAACTATAACTATAACAGTTGTAATCAACTATAACTTCAACAGTTTAATATTAGGTAACCAAAAAAGTTCGTGCGGTTTTTGGTAATTGAATTGTTTTTAGCATTTTTTACAACACCCACATCGAACAAGGTAAGTAACTTTGTTGCGTAATAGAACGCGTGTGTCACGCGCAGTTGCTGCATATATAGTGTAGGCTTGTAACGAGCTTACAGGAAAGGTTTTGTGTAAAGAAAGGATGGCAACCCAACCAACGATTATTCGATCTTGCTTACTTTACGAGTTCAAACTTGGAAGGAATGCAACACAAGCGGCCAAAAAACATTTGGAGAAGGTACAGTAAGTGAACGCACAGCACAGAAGTGGTTTCAGGGATTCTCTTCGGGAGATGAGTCCATCGAAGACCTGCCGCGTTCTGGACGCCCATTGTTGGTTGATGAGGATGAACTGAAGGACGCTGTCGAGTCTGACTCCAGCCAAGAACTTGCAGTGAGGTTTGCTGTAAGTGTTGAAACCATCCGCCTGCATCTGCATGCGATTGGGAAAGCGTGGAAGCTGAGTCGGTGGGTTCCGCACAAATTGTCAATCGACAACAAGAAGCAACGGCTTACGATCTGCACATCACTCTTATCACGCCACAATGTTGAGCCTTTTCTTGATCGTTTATTGACATGCGACGAAAAATGGATTGTGTACAACAATACCAAGCGTTGCTTGTATTGTTGTACACAATACTGTCCCCCGATGACCCCATCCCAAAGACACCCAAGCCCAATCTCCACGAGCGGAAGGTTTTGCTCTGCATTTGGTGGACTACAGCTGGTGTGGTGCATTACGAGCTGCTCCCAACAGGCCAAACCATTACTGGACTGGTCTACTTAGCACAGCTGCAACGAGTTCACGACCTGTTGCTTGTAAAGCAGCCTGCACTGGTGCACAGGAGAGGAGTTCTGAATCTCCACGACAACGCGAGACCGCACACCGCTCGCGTGACTCAGGACAAGCTCCAAAGCCTTGGGTGGGAGAGTTTGCCTCATCCACCATACTCGCCAGACCTCTCCCCTACTGATTTCCATTTTTTCCTTTCCCTGGGAAATCATTTAAAAGGACAGCAGTTCCGAGACCAGGACGCGGTTGAAATGGAGTTGAAAGCTTTTATAGACTCAAAGGACCGAGAATTTTTTAGAAGTGGAATAAATAAGCTTGTTTTACGTTGGGAAAAGGTTTTAGATGCTAATGGTGACTATTTTGATGAATAAATGTACTTACTTTTGTCGTTTTGTGCGTTTTTATTATATACGGAAAAACCGCACGAACTTTTTTGGTTACCTGATATATCAGATTACCTTAACAACTTATGACATTTTTTAACTGATCAAACCTTTGGTTTTTGTTGTGTACATCTGGCAATTGTGACAGTTCCATAAAACATCTTCCTTTTCATATGCACACTGTGGAATTTTTGACATTCACGATGAAATCATTTTTTACACATAGAGCATTGAGCCATTTGCCTGCAAAAGCAAATCCATTAGTTGTTATAAATAAAAAGTTATAAATGGAACAATTGATTCTAATTATAACTTTATATGTATGCTAACAAAAATTATAGTGAAACAATCATTTATAACATTATAATGCAAAGCTAATACGGTCACCCTACCCCTACTAAAGTTAAAGAAAATTGGAACATACCTATTAAAAATTCATTCATCTTCAACGATCCAAAACATGCGACAAGAACAGTGTAGAGGAATATGGAAGTTGGGAAGACATCTAACCGGTTGTTTAGTATACAGTTAAGAAGATGAATCCTCATTTTACTTTGCTCAAAATAAGAGTACTTGGTGGTATCTTGTTTGCTTCAAGTACCTGTCGAGCCCACGCAATAGCATAGAGACCACAATCTACACCATTTGTTTGCTGTTGAATTGTTAGAACTTTAATAACTATTGTTTTTTGTTGGCAGTGTAAGATAGAGCATATTTGCCTTTTTGTCTCAATACTTATTAAACCCTGAAAATGACTGTCAAAAATATATATCTCCCCAGGCTTGCAATCATATGTGGTAACGCAAACCCAATGTAGATTTCCATCATGAAGAATTTGTACAAATGCATTGCTTGGACATATATCAAAAGACATAACGTTTACTTTGATGGGATCTTGCAGACCAATATTAATGTTAAACTGAATTGACATCGTATGTTAAAAAAAGTGAATGACATTGTCATTAAGCATTTTCCTTTTTCCTATCTCATTCCTTTCTGAATCTCCAATCAATGAGCATTTTAGATCACTAATAGAGTGCAAATCCCTTATAAGATGGAAATTATCTTTAACTATGTTGGCTTCGTCAAACTCTTGACAAATATCTAATAATACTGTTTTTTCTTGACATACACTACTTTCAATTTTTATCAACTCATTGGGTAATGTAAACATTTCACAATTTTCATGTGATTAGTTAAAATTACTATGTGATTAGTTAAAATTTGGTATGTGATTAGTTAAAATATCAGTCATACAAGATTCAGTTATTTCTTTGGAGATGACGTCAATATTTGAAGCTGCCTTGAACATGTTATATTTTACACCAACTCTTTTTGGCATTTTTCTTTTGTATTGAACAGGAAAATTAAGAAGATGTGGTAAATTTGTACCTGACTTGATCCAGGTTTCTGGTTTTTTATCTGGAAGCAGAATTAACCTCTTGCCCTTTTTTAAGAGTTTCTTCAAAGCTTGCTTTAAGTTTATAAGCTCATCAAACAAATTGTTGTTGCTATATGAGAATCACATAAATGTGTCAAATTTATTATTGCATTTAGAAGCTCACGACATGCTGCTGGTGTGTGTCTTACCTGTGCGAGACTATGGGGTATATTTTGATCAAAATTTGAGACTTTCCTATTTTTAGAACAAATACTGTGTATTGCCTGATTATGTTCAGGTTGCACAGATTCATGCAGTTGTTTGACATCTTCAAGACTATTCATTTTTAATGATTTATTGTTTGAAGCCAAGTCTAAAAAAATATTTTCATCTGGCAATGCGTCAAGTACAAATTACGCTGAATCTCTATAAGAGGAACCAAAATCAGACCAATAAAGATTTTCTTTAATAAAAATGGCAAAAAAATGCTTGCACGGATATGCACTATATAACCAAGCTGAACATGAACAACTTGGCAAATTTTTTGCATTACCAAGATAGCATTGGTAAGTTTCTCTACTATTACTCTGAAATGAAGCAACATTGCATAATCTGTCTGTTATTGCGCTAACTCTAACTAAATCCATGCTTATTACTTTGTCTATTATTTTCATACAATGTTTTACTAAAGGTTGTGAACGATTTGTCAAATATGCCGGAATGTTATACTTATATTTTCTGTAAGATGAATGCGCTCTCCTATTTTTATCAACATAGCTAAAAGAAAAGAAATTGTCTAGTTAGCCCAGATTTGATCTAATTTAGTTTAACAATACAATAATGGTAACAACGATATTATTTTAGAAAGTTTAAAATAAACATAAAATTACTGCTATTTATTTTTGTAATCAGCAGTACTTTTATATAAGTGGCTGTAACATAATTAACATAAAATAACTAACTTTTCGTAATTATGAGGAAGAAATTCCTCTATACAAATACTAAGCATAGCTGTCAGAAAAGAATTTTTTCTTTTCTCCAAAAAACTATATTTTAAAGATTGGTTTTTAGTGTTAATCAGAAGATTAACACTAAAAGCAAAGGGAACATCACTGCAATAAAATAAAGAACAGTTATTAATAATAGAATTATTATGAAATAATATTAATTTGAAAATATAGTAAATAAATAATTGTTGTTATGACTCTTACTAAAGGATGGATAAAAACCAAAATGTTTTTATTTTTTGTAACATATGTACTAACCTTTAGGTTACATAACCGAGTACTATTTAAATACTCTGGTAATTTTGGGTTACTTTTCCACTCTTCTGAATCTTTTAACGCGTCAACAGCATTTTGGCAAATTTCCTCTGAAGTTGCATGAGCAATGTTATGCAGTTTTAACTTAACTGCATCTTTAACAACACAACATTCATTAGCAGTTTTAGAAAGCCACCTCTCCCAAGCTTGCTTTTAATGAAAGTCATAAATTAAAATATTACACCCTAATGAAAAACAGTTGGACTTTGTTTATACATTGATTGAGTTAACATTAAAAAAAATCAAAAAAAAAAAGATTATAGAGCAACTCTTCACCAGGAAACACTGATTCCAATGACTTAATTTCTTCATTTGAGTAATCAGTTAAACAAAACTTTGGTTGAAATGTAGGGATCCATTTTTTAATGCACAATAACGCTTCTGTGATAGCAGATCACACACAAAAATAGCTACAACCTTATAATCAATGTTTGCTTTAACAACCAAAAAAAAAGCGGTAGAGCATACCTAGTTGTGCGATATGTTGCATCAAGAAAAATAAGGTCAGTTCCATACCGCAAGAGTAATCTTTTTTGCCACATATCTTGATAAATAAACAACAATGAATCCTTAAGCTCAGGATCATTGATATCAACAATATTTACACCTTTTGGTCTGAACTTTATCATTGCTTCTTGAAAAGTTATTCGCCATTCATTTACTTTATCATGCAAACATTCTTGGTCGATCAAAGATCTGCGAAGCTTTCTTCTTGCATTCCGCATATGATTTCGAATGGTCTTAACTATCGGAAAGTAACGTTTATTTCTACTTTGTAAATTACAAAACATCAACCAAAAATTCAAGATGCCGTCTCATTTCTGATACAGTATTAACACCTTTTTTTACTAACTCAGCAATTTCTACAATGAGATTCTCAGAAATGGGCTGACGGAGACCAGCACTCTAAACAATAACACTTCATCAATTTCATAGAAAACTTTAAAAAACAAGGAAACAAAGTAAATACAACAGGAAAATATTCACTTACATCACATGGTTCTTATGAACAGAAATATCAGGCAATACTAAGATATACTTTCTGCACTTAAGTAAAATTTCAGAGTTAGCTAAGGCTACGCGGAGCTTATTTGATGTTTCTTTTCTTAACCTATCTGAATTTTTTGGAAGCTGTAAAAATGAGACTTAAGTTGTTATAACAAAAATGAAAATATATATGCCTATAATATATATAAATATATATAATATATATATGTTATGATATTAAAAAATATTATTAACGATGTTTTATTTTAACAACTAGAACTCTTTTTCAGTATAATAATATTTTTTTGCTATAAATATTGCAATATTTATTATAAATATAAATTATTATAAATATAAATTATTATAAAATTTTTCTAGAAATACTGCTATAAATACAGCAAGATTGAAAAATTTTAATTTTGCTGTATTTGTCTTTAATCCTATAAAACGACACTGAGCCAACAATTTTTTTAATATCAACCTTGGCAGGGCAATTATATTTTTTGGTATCCTGCAGAAAGACTCTATTTTTTGGCAATAGTGATCTGTACTCTACACATTAAAATAAACAAACGCAAGTTAAATGAGATAAAATCTTAATACAGATCTTTTTTAGGAAATAAATACAAATGTAAATGTTAAAGAATATTGTGTCAAATTATAATCTTTGTAATATAAGTAATTATAACTTTTATTATAGAAAAGAAATATGAAATTATGATTTAAAATTAAGTTTCAAAAAAATGATTAAAACTTACAGCTTGTTCATTTTTCTTTTTACTATACTGGACCTTTTTTTTAATATTTCGGTCTTTTCTATGCTGACAGTCAAGTTTTGTCCGTGTTGACACAATGAATGGTACTCCTGTGTAGGCAAAATCTTTGTTTTCATAAAGCAACTTGTGTTCTTTTTTAAACAATTCTAAATCAAATAAATTACACTTCTTTATTTTATTACAATGTTACAGAAGGGCAAAAAACATGGAATGAATTAAGCAGTTGCTACAGTTAGACAAAACTTTATCTACAGATTATTTAATTAATTTGCCAACCTTCAAAGTTCTTTTCCATGCTACCCGAAAAAGTAACAACGTAATGCAGTGTGCAACATTTCGTGCTCTGCATTTTTTGCACAAACATCTACATAGGTGGCAAAAACATGCTTGACAACAGGTACTGTAGATTCAACTGACAACATTAGTTCTGAAAACAGTAAATTATTTTTATGATCATAAAAGCAGTACTCTTTTAGTAAATGATTAGGAATCACATAAGATAATAAAGAATCTTACCCACTGAATGTACAAATCAAGAGAGCAACTATTATCGTTCATTTTACAATCAAAAATTAATGCACAAATTTGAAAAATAAACTAAATAAATAAAATAAAGTTAACTGCTTAAGAAAATAAATATTAAAAAAGTAATATCATGAATAGGTGAATAAGACATTTTAAAATAAATGTCCTTTTGAAAAACACTAAGCGCACGAGGTGAATTTTAAATTTTGATATCGTTTTAAAATAGATGAAAATTACGCATGCGTTAACATTTTTCTAGGTCTGCGATTTTAGCAAAATAGGAAATGTCCTTTTGAACAACATTATTTAGCACAAACACATCTTATAGCCTGACTCGCAACAAAGTGCTGCTACATCGACTGACAAATAGCCTGACTCGCAACGGAGTGCTGCTATATCGACTGACAAATAGCCTGACTCGCAACGGAGTGCTGCTATATCTACTATCTTTTAGCCTGACTCACAAGGGAGTGCTGCTACATCGACTGAGGGTTTGGTTGGGGCAGGCAGTCTATCAATTAATAAAAAAAAAATTCTGGTCTTGCATTTTAATTTTTACTTTTTGTCAACAAAAAACGGAAAAAACTTTCCGACAACAATATAAGAGTTTTATATTTATATATATATATATGCATATATATTCATATATATATATATATAAATATATATATATAAATATATAAGTTATATGTATATATATTCATATATATATATATATATATATATATATATATATATATATATATATAAATATATAAGTTATATGTATATATATGCATATATATATAAATAAATATATATATATATATATATATATATATATATATATATATATATATATATATATATATATATATATATATAGTTATACTTATCTATATATAGTTATACGTATATATATATATACATGTATATATATATATATATATATTTATATATAAATATTACATATGTTTATATGCATATATACATATACATTTATATATATATAAATATATATATATATATTTATATATTTACATAGAGAAAAAACAACTTTGAGAGTGATGAAGCAATTTTTATATTCTTACATACATATACATATATATATATATATATATATATATATATATATATATATATATATATATATATTTATATATATATATATATATATATATATATATATATATATATATATATATATATATATACAAATATACATAAATATATATATATATATGTGTGTATTTATATATATATATATATATATATATATAAATATATATATATATATGTATGTATATATTTTTATATATATTTATGTATATGTATGTATAGATATATATGTGTATAGATATGTATGCATCTATATACATTTTTTTCTTAAGTAGTGGACTTTCTATCTACTTTATAATGCTATATTCTACTACTTTTCGATTGCTCTGTTCTGTTTAGGGTAATCCCTTAGTTAAGGAACGAAAAATAATTTTACTTTTTTGCTTGTTTAGATATCGTAAATACATCGACTATCTTATCGCCTGCTGCTACTAGGTAGTGTTGCTATATCGACTATTTCATAATTTACATACATATATATATATATATATATATATATATATATATATATATATATATATATATATATATATATATATATATATATATATATATATATATATATGTATATATATGTATATATATATATATGAATATATATATATATTTATATATGTATATATATATATATATATATATATATATATATATATATATATATATATATATATATATATATATAAATATATATATATCCCTGTGTTTAGGCCGAGAACGGGCCGATGTTGGACTGACATCGTTACATTGGTTAAACATCGGCTAGATTTATATTATCGGCAAAACGTTGGCTTGATGTCTGTAGGCCGCCATATAAGTACATTGCTCGGCTAACAAACATTTAGCCGACTTTAATCCGATACTGTTCTGTTTTTTGTTTTAGAATTTAAATGAAAAACCGAACGTATAATTTTTTTAATTTTAAAAATAGCATCGAAGCGTTGTGACAGGCGAGGAGCAAATTCAAAATTGTCAACACTTTTCACTACAATTCTTGGTAAATTTATATTAACTAATTCAATAATCAATATAAAAAATTGAATAATAAATTATTAAAAATTTAAATTAATAGATTCATTTCCTAATATTATATTTATATAGTATATAAACTGAACTTTAGTGATTTAATTTAAAAATTAAGTTTAACTGTTGTTGTATGTGTTCCTAATATAAAATTGTAATAATATATATTATAAAACAAAAATATATGCATAATAATAACAATAATAGTATATTTTAGCTAACTAACTAACCAAATATTTTTGTAATGCTAATTAATTAGCATTACAACTAAAATTACCATTACAAAAATATAGTTTTAACTATAATGGAATTTAATATTTATTTTAGGTGATAATCGTACTGCACATGAAAAAGGTAATAGCCCTTTAAATTAGATTTCCCTTTCTTTAATGTCTGTTGTGATAACAATTATAGCTAATTTAAATATAAGAATGCAATTTGTGATTTTTCTTTTATTGAAAATTACTACAGTTTGTCTGTGTGTTTTTTTAATGTTAAAATTTATCTAGTAATAATTATTATATTTAGAAAATCTTGTAGCACTCAAGTAACAAACAGTAATAACAGTGATAATGATTTTTCAATATCTGACATCTGTTTGGAAAACAATACAACTAATTTATATAACCAACATAATTCAGATTGTGATATAAATTCAGACTCAGATGGTATTGAAAAATATTTGTATACGGACTCCAGTGACAATCAAGCTTCAGAGACCAAAGAAGACATAAAAGAAAATATTCTCACAATTGCAGATCACTTGCTTATGTTTTTTGTTACTTTTAATATTAGTCACCGTGCAATGTCTTATCTTTTAGAGTTGCTAATAAAAATTAAAGTGTTAGATGTTCTAAACTCTGTTAATTTATTGACAAAGAAATCACAATTGAAATATCCAGAGATTACGAAATTAGCTAAAGGAAATTTTTTTCATTTTTCAATTATTGAAAATTTGAAGTACTGTATTGACAAAGGTGTTTGTCAAGTTTCATCAACTATAGATTTCATTTTTAATGTTGACGGTTTGCCACTTTTTAAAAGTTCTGGACTATGTGCATGGCCAATACTCTTGTATATTCCGCAGTTTAAATGCAAACTTCCTTAACCAGTATCGGTGTGGTGTGGCACAGTAAAGCCAGATTTAAATTATCTGATAACGGATTTGTGTGGTGAATTGTCATTATTGAAATCTCAAGATTTCATACAGGGTGTATACTTAATTTCTGACCCCCCACATGTTACAAACACAAGATTTTGAGTTGCTCTCTTAAATGCTACTTTAGCCCGAAAAATACTATAGTATGTATTTTGGTGTAACTATACTTTCTGCACGTAAAACGCTCACTTCAGATAGGATATGACCTCAGAAAATGTTTATGGGAGCCATTTTGTCAACATACATAAAAATGATATTTTCATTCTCCTTGTCTTCCACGGCCTTTGGCATTATGACTATAGTTTTAGCACGATTTTTAAGTAAATTGCCCTTATTACTCCTTAATATATGATCTTAGTTTGCCAATTAATAACACATTTTTTCTTCACTGTTTATGACATATTGCTACTCTTCGAAACCGGGGTCAGATATTAAGTTTACACTTTTTTAATGTTTAGCATTTTGGCTACAAGAAATAATCAGCATTATTTTTATTTGCCTTATTTATATCAGTGATACTTGGTGTCTGTTTATGATTTACATTAATTACTCTGTGTGTATTTATATGTATTATATGTATATGTTACTAACATGCATTATATAACATGTGTTTTTTAGCAATTTACTCTGAAAATGAGTTCTGATAAACAGTTACTTCGTCACCGAATTCAGGTTTTATGTAGTCAAGGATTAAGCATTAAAGAAATCACTAGACAGTGTAAAGTTTCTCGAAATACTGTAAGGAAGTGGGCAAGAAAACAAGAGGGTGACGTCACAGATGCTCAGCGACCTGGAAAGCCAACAAAGTTTTCACCAAGAACCAAGGACAAGGTCAGAAAGTGGGTCAAAGACAAAGTCGGAGTTGGAACGAGAACTGTAGCTAAGAAACTGAATTTTTCAGACAGTTACAAAGAAAGAGGAAAAACAATTTCACACAGTGCTATCAGTAAATACTTGCGCAAGACCACATGGGGAAAGCATGCCTATACACAGAAAGTGAAACCCATATTGTCGCAGAAAAACATCACTGATCGCGTAAATTTTTGTACTCGTTTGCAAGAAGAGGGATTCGCAGATGACTCACCGGATGGTAAAGTGAAACGAGCTCACGTATTGTGGACTGATGAGAGTCCAATTGAATTATATCCGGCTCCAAACCGTCAAAATCAAAGAGTACGTAAGGCAACACCAGAGTCAATACCTTATGTTTGACGTCCGAAATTCGGTCTCAAGATTATGATAGCCGGCGGCATTTCTCGATATGGCAAAACTGATCTGGTTGTTGTTGAGCTAAATAAAACTGTTGATGGAAAATATTACCGTGATATTATTCTACCTGTGTACAAACGTGCAGCTGATGATAAGACCATCTTTCCTGTGAGAAATAAAGTTATTCTGATGCAAGATGGAGCAACTTGCCACACGGCAAGAGCAACAATGAATGTGATCAACAGAGACTTTCCAGCAGTGCGGACCGACTGGCCTGGCAACTCGCCGGACTTAAATGTCATCGAACATATTTGGTCAAGACTCCAGGACAGTGTTTTACACAATTCTCGACCTCGTAATCGTGAACAGTTGATCAGACGTGTTGAACAGGAGTGGGCTGCCATTACGCAAGAAGAGTGTTTTCGCCTAGTAGAAAGCCTGCCAAGGAGAATTACCCAATGCATAGAAAGAAATGGACAAAATACTGATTACTGACTATTAACATATTCTTTGTCTGATTAAATTGATATGACAGTAATAAAATGGTATGTGTTGAAATACCGTATTCTTAAACCGAGATATAGGGGGTCAGAAATTAAGTATACACCCTGTATATAAAAAAGTATCATTTATTATCAATAGTATAATTTTTGTTTGTGATACACCCGCACGAGCAATGCTTTAAGGTATTAAATACCATACTGCAAAAATGTGGATGTTCATATTGTACAATCGAGGCTGAAAGTGTTGATCATCGAACTTTATATTCAAAAAAGAATTGCGATATGCGTAATGATTTTAATTATCGTGATATGAAAAGAAATAATCAGGTAATTCTATCACCTTTAGCTTCCATATCAGGTATTGGTTTACATTCTTCTTTTCCGCCAGAATACCAGTATCTGGTGTGCCTTGGTGTGTGTAAAAAATTATTTTTTTTTCATTTTACATCAGTTTTTCAGTATCCACGTCTTCCTTGTAAATTAAGCTTAAACCAAATGTTACAATTATCAGAAATAATGAAAAACTTTTCTGCATTTATTCCTATTGAATTTCATCGGAAAATTAGACCTTTATCAGACCTGTGTCATTATAAAGCTACAAAATATCGTTTTTTCTTATTATATTTAGGGCCATTTTTGTTAAAAAAGATTTTGCTGCCAAGTTATTATGAGCATTTTTTATTGTTACATTATGCAACATATTGTCTTTGTTCTAACAGATTCAATGATTATCTAGATTGAGCTAAGGCATGTATCAGTCATTTTGTTGAAAAATGTCCTGAATTGTTTACACCAAAGTGTATGTCATATAATTTTCACGTCTTGTTACATTTATCGTATTTTGTTAACTTATATCAACAACCTTTTGACTACTTTTCTACATTTTGTTTTGAAAATTATTTATCAGTTTTAAAACGTAAAACGAAAGCGACGTCTAGTATATTTCCTCATCTTTTAAATAATATGAAAAATATCCGTCACCAATCTATTACCGATAGAAATATGCCTCTTTTTTTTAATTGTAAATCACCAGACAATTGTTGTATTACATTACAGGGAATTGTTTTGATCAGACAAATTTTGAGTGAACCTATTGTATTAATTTCTGGTTTTAAAGCTACATAAAAATTTGTACCAAAGTGGACCTTATGAATCTTCTTCACTTGGTATAGGTATTTATTTTGAATCTGCAACATATGTGAATAATTTAGCTCTAGTAAAACAAGTGTATTTTTTATCCATATAAGCAAAAATTTATTGTTATACCATATTGTAATTCAAAGTATATGTCTTAGTATTTAACGTTTATATCAAAGTATAATTTTTTTAATGTATATTTTCTTGTAAATCTTGCTGTTTAAGTTATTTTATGATTATGATGTTGTTTTTATTTTGATAATTGTTAATAATCAATTTGTTTAATTATTTAAAAACATTTAATTTAACAGCTAAAAAAGTACATATCAATATTTTTCTATAAAACCGACATATCCTGACATTAGAATAATAGGGTTTTAATCTCCCTTTTGGTCTGAAACTTTACGTTTTGATCCCTAAGAGAATTTAAAAACATTTTTTAGATAAAAAAAAATTGTTATTTTGTTGAATTGAAATTATTCAAATTTAATTGATTGCTTAGCATGCATAGGTATTTGATTCTAGCAGTCCTGGAAATTCTTTTTTTATTAAGATTTTTTTAAATTAACTTTCTGCTAATATCATAATATTCCGCCAGATTTGTGTACTAGTTTAGTGTCAATTATGTAATGATATGTTTATTTTATACAAAATCATAAATATATTTGTTTAGTTGTATATGTTAGAATGAAATACATAGTATTTTTTGATGACACACATGTGGATATATTGAATTCACAAAGCATCATGCTCATGGATTATGAGGATTATTCTATTGATGATTAGATTGCATTGTCCATTGAACATGTTGTTCGCATTCAAGCCTTGTGGAAAGTTGAACCATATGATGCATGTCTTCTGCAAGTTGTTCCAAATGATGATAATTGTCAACAAACTATAAACAGTTTAAGACATGCAGTTCAAATAAAAAAATTTGGTGCACAGAGATTGATGAAATACCTCAAGTTCAGGTATTTATAAATACTTATTGGTTATTGTTTTTTTCGTGAAAGATAAGTAATAAAATTAGTTTCTTTATAATTTGTTTAGGGTGCGACCTAATAAACGAACAACTTTACAGCCATTAGAAAACATCACTAGTGAAACTGACTCTGATGCCTTGATATCGCTATTTATTAAACCACTGAATGCTAAAATTAGTGAGCCGTTATCACCGCTTTGTTCTCCACCTTTAGTCCCAATGCATATATCACAAATCTCACCTAACATTTCAAATTTTTTGAAACCTTTGGAATGCAACGTCTCAGCTTTTGCCTCAGTTGGTCCAAAAACAAAACGAGCAAAAAGTTCCTTTGTTTTGTACAATTGATGATTTAGCAAATGCAGATACTGCTTTATCTGAAAATGTATTTCAGTGGATGCTACAAGAGGGTTGCCGTGATGCCAATGATCTTTGTGATCGTTTATTAAATCCTCTTTTATCTGTCGATTTGGCAAAACAGCTCAATCGAAGTGGTAAAAATGGAAAATTCAAACTTCCAGTTAAGTTTGAGCAATTTGTGCAGTGCTTGGCGAGCTTAATGCTCTTTGCATGGAGGCAGGCATTGATTCTGACACAGTTCAAGCTGTTCCATATGGTCAAGCGGTCATTTTGCAAAAATTAGCTCTTTTTTTTTGCTGTTGTGTCTGTCAAGCTGTCCATTCGTTGCTAAAAATTTCGCAACGAATGGACAGCTTGACAGACACAACAGCGAAAGCACTACCGTTATTTGAAGATCACAGAAAAGTTCCTTTGTTTTGTACAATTGATGATTTAGCAAATGCAGATACTGCTTTATCTGAAAATGTATTTCAGTGGATGCTACAAGAGGGTTG
>NC_088927.1:49177500-49197500 GCF_038396675.1 Hydra vulgaris | reverse complement strand
ACTTAAATTTAACTTTTTCCAGAGAATAAAGGTAGGCAGAGGAGGGCTAACAAAGAATGAAAGATCGTTGTTAGCCCCCCTCCTCCCGTATGTATATTTATATAATAATATGTAATAACAATAATAATAATAATAATAATAATAATAATAATAATAATAATATATATATTTTTATGTGTCATTAATAGATTTGAAAACGATATATAATGATAATAATTATAATTATTATATAGTAATATTTTATAGTTACTTTCATTACTTATTAAAAATTAAATTTAAAAATAAATTTGTCATAATAAAAAGGATATGCAAGTTGCTTATGATAAGTGAGTGAGATATCACTCTTAAACTATCATAATACATATTTAGTAACATAACATAATTGATAGATTATAGGTGATATATTACCAGATGATAACCATATGGTTATAAAGCCTATAATTATTATCATGACAAATTATTTCAAGCCATTGGTAAAGTTAACTCATGATTGATTAAACTCAACATTTATTGCATACAAATGATATCAATTAAATGTTTTTGCTAAAAACAGAAACAAGTAACCAATTTTCACTGGAAATTCTTTTTTCATTTTAGAAATAACTATATGTGACATTGTATGGTATTATGGGTCCCATAAAGAATATGTGTGTGTTTCGTGGTGCAGCAAAAAACTATTTAGAATCAAACTTTGCATTGCCTTTGCAGGTAGATAACAATTGTAAAAATGGACATATTCTGTTTGTATTTGTTAACAATAATGAATCACATCAATTAACTATTGAGCAAGCCAATAAACTTTATGGCTTCAATACTTGCTATAGTCAAACAAAATTTCTTGTTAATGTATCAAAAAAATGGGCTTGCAATTTTTTAAGAGATTCAAAACGTTTTGTTGACTTCTGCAATGAGCATTTCATTTGTCAAGCAACAACATTGCTAGCAACACAATCATTTCAGTCAATCCGAAATTCAAGTAAAATTGTTTTATCTTTGTCAGTTGCCTCATCTCCTAAGCATATTAATATTTTGTCTTTGCCGAATAAAAGAAGTCCTTTGTTATCCAGGTTAAGAGCTGACCAGTTGACTCCAAGAAAAAAACTTTTAAAACAGAGATTAAGTGTTTTTGCGATTGAAATTGATACTGAAAAACAAAAGCATAGAAAGGATGTAAAGGTGTTGAAAGAAAAAATTAAAACAAGGCCAAGATTTAAATATCTCAATGAGACTATTGCTCACAAAGAAAAGACGATTCGAAGTTTGCGGAATAAATTTAAAGTCCAGCGTTTAAACATTTAATAATAAGCGTTTAAGACAGCTGAATAAGCTTCAAATTTCAAATTTTCGTTTAAAAAAAGAGCTACAATCTACCCAAACAAAGCTGTCTACTGAAGAAGCTATCTTACGTCAACAACTTGCTGACAAAAATGTAGATATTAGTGTCCTGCAAAATGATATGCTTATTATACAGGAAAAGATAGAGCAAATGCAGCAGAAAATACAAAGCACCAGATGAAAAAAAGTTTACTCATTTGACATGCTGGAAAGTCAAGTTCCTACACACAGTGTGCCACAACTTCTTCATAAAGTTGGAGAATATTTTAGGTATAGATTTAGTGACAAACCGCATCGCAAAACTGTGGAGCAGATGATGTGCGAGCTGGGTATTATTTCAGAACTCCAGGCTGCTGAGATAGCATTTTCAACAAAAAATTTGACACTTGGTTTTGATGCAACAACCCAGGAGGGTGTTCATGTTAATGTTGTGCCCTTAACAACTGAATCTTCATGCATGGTTGGAGCCATTGATCAGTTTGCTGGTGGTACAGCTCATGACTATATGAGTCATATTACTAAGTCTGTGGATAATCTTGCCAAGTTGTATAGTGACTTTTAGCAGGAACAATATACTGATGTACGAAGCACCATTATCAGCAACATACTAACACAATGAGTGACAGAGTGGCAGTGAACCATGCAACTATAATAAAGTTAAACACTTTTTGGCAGAAATCTCTTAATGAACTGAATTGTCACCTTCACCTAATGGATACAATCACTTCTGATTGCAAGTCGTCACTTAAAGCTTTGGAAACTTCAAAAAGGAAGCTTTTTGGTAGAGATTATTTTGCAGCAAACATTGTTGTTCAGTTAAATAAACTCCGTTACAAAGATGGTAAAGGTAAATAAATATGATAAACTCTTATCATATTTTCACTATAATGATGTTTTCTTGATATTTTGAATTATTTTATTTCAAGTCGTTATTTTGAAGTTAAATCTGAACATAATAAATGTGTTGATTAACGTACTTGTTTCAAATTTGCAAATAAGTTCTTTGCATTGCACTTTTGGTTATAATTTTATTTTTATAGGTGATCCAAAAGGCTTTGTCACCTTTTTGGACAAGTATGGTCTTCCTAGGAGACTTATACCACGCTATAGGGGAAATCGGTTGCACGTACTTTTTCATTCGTGTGGAATTTTAATACATCACAACCATAAACTTCAGAGTTTTCTTTTTTCTGGAGTAGTGTTATGTGGAGGACTGAGAAATAGTCTTTTCCAAGACTTCACATCTGAAACAGGTTAGATGTTTTGATGGATTAATAATTAAAATGTTTGGTTCTTCTTATTTTTTAATGGCATATTTTATTTAATTTTAAGCATACGCGAGATGTGTGCCATAGGTTTAATTGGAAAGTTAGTGACTGGTCCCTGGATGAAAAAATTCGATGTTGTACCAGGACTTGACTACTTGTCTAGCATCCAAGTGATCAAAAATGTTTGCAATGCACTTGTTGAAAGCAGCACAAAGGCTCTTTCCCTTATTTACAGAAAAACAGACTTTTTTGGAGGTGATCTTAATGATCCAGTTTTTCAATCACTTATAGAATTTTGCCCAAGGACTGACGAAATGAGAGACGCATTAGCGAGCTGCCTAAATGCTGTCATTAGTGTTATTAAGCGTCAGTATGAGCGACAGTTCACTATGACCTTAACTGATCAACTCAAGTCCCAGACATTATCAGCACGTCCACATAATATTGACTGTGAAGAACTTGTGGGTATGCTTAGTGCTGCAAAGCAAAGAGCTCCTAATGCCACAATTTGTTATTTGTCATCAAAAATTCGCGTATGCAAGAATAAGACAACTGATTTTCTTTCTAAAAAACCAACTGATATACGATATAAATTGATAGCCTGGTCTATCTCCTCAGCAGGTAAACAGCGCTTAGCAAACATACAATTCCATGAAGAAATGAAGGCAGAATTGATTAAACGCATGGGTAAAAAGATTCAAAATAAGGAAGAGAAAGAAAGAAGAAAAGTGGAAAAACGATTTGAAAAATGCATGCCTCTACAGGTAAAACAACTCTTCCCAGGTCTGGAAAATAATGAAACGGCAGATATTGAAGACATTCTCAATGGAGATGCTGTTGGAAGAGGTATATGCCACATGTGGTATGATGCTGACACTAAAACTTAAAATATGTACTATGGCAGGCTTCTTAGCATTAAAAAAATAATGCTTTCTATATAGTTTCTTATTGTAAACCAAATGAAAACGAGGACGATGATGCTGTTGAATATGATATGAGCAAATAAAAATTACTGCAGACATCATAAGCTGTGATTTGGTGTTATCATAAGCAAATTGTGTGCAAATAGGTAGTAAAAAGGTATATGTTACTGTAAATAATAACATAGTTAATATACTTGCATTAATAGATTTTATATACAGATGTGAATCTTTTTATTAGATCTATTTCACTCTTTCACCCCCCCCCCATCCCCTGCTTTTTTTGTATGCTTATAAAAGGATATATTTTTAAATTCATTAATTGTATATATCAGTTCTTATTTTAGGGAGTTGGGTAGTTACCAATATCTAACAATGTTGATTTGGTTGCAAAGTGAGCACCATTTACATGAACACCTTCGTGGGAAGCAGGAAAGCTCACTTAAAGTTAAACTTAACTATTTACTTGACTTGTTACAAATATGTTGATGATGATGTTGGTGATACACAGATGCTAATGCATTAACAAGACAAAATGTAAGTGTTAAGTCATTTAATTTAACCAATATACCTTAGACTTATTTTATATTATAACCTATTTAAATGTATTTTATTTCAAGTATTATCGTGAGCAGTTGCTCAAGAAAACATTAAAAGGTTGGCTTTTTTTATTCATCAATAATTTTTCTATTTAAATAGTAAAATGTGTTATACATTAGGTGTTCTTATTATATTGATTTAATAGTTTTAATTGATTCCTTTATGGTTTGGTTATAATAAGATCATTATTTTTTTTAACTTTCATTTTTATATGTCAGCATACATTGAGGGATCAACTTGCTTCTATTGATGTTTCTATTTAATGGTAAAATATGTTATGCATCAGAAGTTAAGTTATTTTGTAGAGCTTACCAGATATATTTTATTTATCATTGCAAGGTTTCAACTAAGAGCTTGTAGAAAGATAGAGTTTTTTTTCTATGAATGTTGATGCCTTAATAAGACAAGAAAATAGTTAAATTATATTTACGTATATTATTTAGATTATATATTTATTAGTGCAGTAATAACAGTTAGGTATTTATTAATCAGGATATTTGACTTCTTTTGCCTTGATGATTGTGTATTAAATTTTTTTAGAGATCTATTTTATTTTAGATACCGTTTAATAGTGTTTTGTCTATGGACTAAAGAATCGACTTTTTATCTCTTAGGATGTCAATGATCAATGGTAAGAGGAAAATTTGCGCCTTGTTCGCATTATGAAGTATAAATCTTCACACACAAAAAAAGGCTATTTTCATTGCCACAATTCTGTTATAAACATTATTAAGCAAATGGGAAAATAATTGTTTAAGTGTAATTTTTTTTTATCTACTAATTATATTTACAAACAAATAGCTATTAACATTTGATTAGCGTATTTATTTTATTGGAGTAGAATAGTAATCTATTTTAAAAGAGGGATATATATCGAAAGAGATATCGAAACTATTTATCTTAATATTTGACATAATATATTTCCGCTTATTGTATGATAAGGTCAGTGTCGTAGTGCCGCAAGTGCAATTGCGTAAGTCACACTATTTTTTAAGGTCCCACCAATAATAAATACACGTCTGTTTTTTTTATAACAAGTTTCTTTATAAGAAGGTAATTCAAAAATTTTTGTGGAGCGGGTAACATTTTTTAACTATAACTGCAGTAAAGAGGGGGCAGAAATAAAAATATCAGATAGTCTAGTGACACGTTTTTCCTATATTCTATATATTTTATACTTAATAGGATAAAGCGTTTCCCTGGTAAATATTTTTGTTTTCAAAATGTACGCAATATTATTAAAATCGTTTTTATATGATGTTCGCAATATTTGTTATATACCTATGTAGATTGATTTTTAAATTTTTTTATTATATAAGAAATAATATTTTAGTTAAAAAGATTATTATTAACGCTACTTCAGTAGAATCTCAATAAATATTTAAACCCGAAGATAATTTCGCAAGTTTGCAACAAAGTTTTATTACAAAACTACCGTTAGCCGAGCGTGAAATTATGAAGTTGGTCGCAGTTTTCTTAAGTAATCCTTGTAGTTAAATTTTGATACTTAAACGTGCATAACTTTTTACAGAATCATTCTTTTTCTATAAAATTTTCGCCATTTTAATACTAATTTAAAGCTCTTTCCAATGATATATAAAAGTCTTATATATATAGTTTAAATTTTTATGTGCGTACCTAATATATGTATATATATATATATATATATATATATATATATATATATATATATATATATATATATATATATATATATATATATATATATATATATATGTTGTCATGCATATTAATATGTACTCTATAAATATATTTTAATGTTTAAATATGTGATATTTATATATGTCACACAGTGCAGTGGGCATGCTTCAAGACAATGGTAGACATACCAAACAATTTTTTGATAATGAACAGGGACCATTTCCCGATTCCAAAAACGTATATAA
The DNA here is from genome assembly GCF_038396675.1 of Hydra vulgaris. NCBI lineage: Eukaryota > Metazoa > Cnidaria > Hydrozoa > Anthoathecata > Hydridae > Hydra > Hydra vulgaris. Next base: position 49,191,470 of record NC_088927.1, on the reverse strand, counting down.
CAAAATCATCCATTGGGGGCTTTTTGAGAAATTAGGTATTTTAGATTTTTGAGAGGTTTTGAGAGGAAAAATTGTTTGGGATGTCTACCATGGTCTTGAAGTATGCTCCACTGCACTGCGTTCAGAACAAACACAAAAATTTGAAATATTTTATATTGATTAAATTTTGATTAATATATATACTTAATGTATGTACTTAATATATGTACTTTATGTATATACTTTTGACTAACAAACGTTCATAAAATAACCGGTTTTTTTAATAAACATTATTTTAAATACTTTGTTTACCAATAACAGCTGTTTACCAAATAATTAGCTAATTTTAGTAAATGTTTACATAATCAATATCAACTTATGTGAAATTGTGCAGCACTACTTGTGTTTAAGTCGACATTGTTATATTTTACAAAGAGTTTATTCAAGTAAGAATTTTTTTTTCAGATAGCTTAATAAGTTAAGAAAATGCCTCATGAGGCAGAAACACATGATGAGTTTATAAGTTGTTCTGCATTTGCTGTTTTCAGAAGTCAAAAGATTTAAGGTTTATTAACTGCAAAGTGAAAATTAATTTATCAAATGGAAAACATGATTATTGCCAACTTCTTAAAATGCACTTGTGGCAAGATTTTGCGAACCAAAACCCAGATCTCCCTGTTATGATTTGCACAAAATGTCGAGTGTAGATCCAACCTTTAAATCCAGACCAAGTTATGAAAGTAAATGCCAAATATAAGTACAATTTTTAATTAGGTGATATATAAATAAATATGTTGCATATTCATGCCAAGAATACTTTTTTCTTTTAGATTTGAACACTAGAATTGTTAGAGGGGAAAATATGAATGTTTCATCTGTGAAAATGGAAGAAAGAATGGAAAAATTGAAGGTACAGTCCCAACGGTAGAATGCTTTACAGGAAATTCAGTTGCTCATAGTCCTGAAAACCAGTTAGTAGAGAGAAATTTATGCAATACATGCTATGCCCAAATAGGAAAAGGAAAGTCTCATCCTTGCACCAAATTAGAGAGACAAAAGAATTTTTCAGCTATTGTACAGTCGGTATCCCCTGTGACTAAACAAAGAGTTCTTTCAAGATCTTAGTTCTAAGGAAATAATTCTCAACACTTTTGGCCCGAATAAGATGGTTGTCAGGATTGGAACTAAGCCGAAAAAAACATATTTTACATCAGACAAACTTAATCTACTTCAACTAAAACTTCACTGAAGTGATCGTAAAATAATTAAGATAAATCAGTTTCTTCGGTCTGAGGGCGTACATGTTGAACCAGGATTCAGTAAGAAATTGACAAGCAATAATAATGCTATTCTAACCTTTTTAATGGAGAAAAGCTTTCTATTTTTATGAAGGAAACGAGTAATGCAGGGGAAAAAGAGGTAAAAATAAATTAAAATCTTTTTTCTTTACAAATCTCTAGCAGAGAACACATTTTATGTAAGTATTTTGAATATGTACATAAAAATTTTTCATCAAGTTTTAGACAGGTTGAGTATTAACATTTAATTAGCATAACACAAGTGGCTAGGTAACTAATTTTTGATTTTGCATGTTTATATGTTTGAGAAAGAGGTTCCTGGAGTATATTGTAATGATGTTGAAGAGCTTGTGGCCCTGGTCCTTCAACACAGAAATCAGGTCCCTAATGATGTTGATATCAAGCTTGGCGTAGATGGGGGGCAAGGGTACCTTAAAGTGACTTTGTCAATTACATTAAAACCAGAAATGAAGACACATACTGTCCCAGAGAAAAAAAGTCGAAATGGGGAAGGATATTCAAGCCAAGATTTTAAGGATTCAAGTGTTCACTAAACTCTCATTCTCGCCATTTTGCCCTCAATGAATGAAAGCTATGTAAATTTAAAAATGATCCTTGATAAATTGAAGATAAATTCTTTGGACTTCACTATCAGAAGATTTGAAAGTTTTGCTCCAGATGGTTGGCAAACAAACAGCAGCATATAAACATCCTTGCCCGTTCTGTAAAACCTCATTTCCCAAAATGATGAAATCTGAACATTATACGTTGTCTTCTCTTTGCAAACTGTACGATGATTGGATGGTCGACGGTGCAAAATTAGGAAACGCAAAAGAGTTTAGTAATGTTGTACATCCACCTCTATTAACTCGGGACCCAACCAAGAAGATAATTAAAATAGTTTATATACCAGGTATACGAATACTGCTAGGTGTACTGGACAAGGTAATCTCAGAAATGGAAAGGAAGTTATTTGAAACCAAGGAGGAGGGATTTATATCTATAAGTTCTTTTTTGGGATCTATTAATCTCAACCGGGTAACTTACCAAGAACTTACCAACCTTTTTCTGAAAAAAATCGAGAGCTTGGAAATATTTTTCCAACAGAAAGGCCTGGGTATTCAATCAGCCAAGTATATAAAAGTTTTACGAGACTTCAACAAAATAGTTCAAGGATGTTTTGGCAAATCTGTTAGTCCTATATATATTGACGACATAAAGGAATTCTCCTCAAGCTACAGGGACCTGGGAGCCACAGTACCTTTAAAAGTACACATAATCAAACAACATATTGAGGAGTTCATCAAAATGAAATGAGGACATTTTGGTAAGATTTCTACATTGTTTATTTAGTAAATTTAATAATATTGAATATAAATACAATACATTTAATTTTTGATTTGTCAATTCTATTTCCTTACATAAGATATATATGATGTATAGGATTAGGTTACTGGACAGAGCAGGCCTTGGAGTCTATTCATCAAGACTTCAAGCAGTTTTGAGAAAGTCGAAAAGTTGGTCAGCATAGCTTAAATTATCTTACAGCACTGAAAAAAGCAACTGTTGCTTATAACTTAAAACATTTTTGTTTTAATAAATTTAATTTTTTGCAACTCAATTTTTTAATTTATTGACACATTTCTAAAACCTAACATACCTACTAACTAAACCAAAAATACCAAATTGACTCTATAAATATGTTTTAGATATAAAATAGGTTATACATGTTTTCGGAAATGAAAAGAAATGGTTAATTTTAAGGATTCATCATGTTTCATGTGTATAAGACAATTTGACAGTGAATACGACCTCGGATAGTATTGTTAAAGAAAAATAAACCTTCTTGATTTTAAAAGACGGTCATTTTGACACAATAAACGTCAAAATCAGACTTCATGTGATTTTTTGTATCAAAAATCTAAAATACCTATTTTCTCAAAAAGCCCCCAATGGATGATTTTGTTTAATACGTTTTTGTAATCGGGAAATGGTCCCTGATCATTATCAAAAAAAAAATTGTTTAGGATGTCTACCATGGTCTTGATGTAGGCTCCACTGCACTGTGGTCAGTACCTTCATTAATTAATATTAAATTTAAATCTATAAATACTCTCGGGTTGAACGCAACTACAAATTGTATTATGTTTCTATAAAGGGTGCTGCATAAAAATAATTTTTTAAGAAAACAAACTTCTTTTGAAAAAGACCCGACTAAGTAACATTTATATTATTTTAAAAAAGTGTAGATTAACAACAATCGCAAATTAAGTATATCTAATCCGTTATGATTTCGGGAAATTACTCATTTTAGTTACTATAGGCTTATCATTAATGGTAATGGCAGAGGGTTTTTTTGCAACATTAGAAAGAATCAGCGTTAATTAAATTGTTCTTATTAAATTTCTTTTTTTTTAATTAAATTTTTGCAAATTTCTCCAGAGACAAAATATACGTCAAGGCTTGATCAAAACTACATAGGTTTTTTTTAAATATTTATTAATATAATATAAATTAATATAGTTTAAACTCAAGTCTCCAAAACTTGTGAGAAATACAAACTATGAATTTAAAAAGTTTATATAATATAATAAAAACTCGTTTGACTATTTTTTAAGAATTATAACAGTTACTTTAAACAAACAATTAAAAGAACCATGCTATTTGCAATATTTAAACTTATTTATCTTTACAAATGCTCTACTTAATCCGCAAAGTATAAAAGCTATACATAGACGATTTTGATGAGACAAACAAATGATTTGAGCCCTAATTTGTTAAATAATTAGAACAAGTATTTTTCAAATGGTGTTTTTATTTATACCCGAAATTTTAATGGAAGTACAAGTCAAAATCAATGTTCTGCTCGTCTTCTTCTACTAACCAACAGTTTTTGAAATGTTTTGTGTAATGTATACAAGATTTTCAATTGTGTTTGATTTTAATAATGTTTATTTGCACGTAACAATGTCTCCTGCTTGTGAAAACACTTAAATGACGTTAATGATGCTGGAATACAGAAAACTTGTACGCTTCAATTTCAGTTTGAAATGATGTTTAAGAAGTGAAATAGTGAGGTAATTTCTGACTGTTGTGGCTCATGAACTCTTGAAGGAGTGCCTCAGCCGGGGAAAGGTCTTGTGCTCTTTAGGTGTGCTTGCTTTCGACAAAGTTGCATCTCTTGGGCTTGCTCATCTCGTAAAGCACATCTTTTTAACTGTGAAATAGTAAGACTCTCTTCCAAATCATGGTAGTAAGTCAACTTTAAATTTTGGGTCAAGAAAATGAGCTAATGCATTGTTGCTCAAACCTGAGGAACACTCTGGAAACCTTTTGCTGAGATTCGATAGTAGTTTGGACACAAAATTAATTGTGATGGTTCCGCTTGGTAAAATTAATAGTTTAATTTTTTCTTGAAAATCTAACAAGCCAGCAATAATTAGAAGAGCTGTAGGTTACTTTTCTAAAGACAACATCTGCGAAGTCACTGAACACTTGTAAAATTGGAACAATTTTTTAATAACTCCAAAATGCTCTTGCGTAGGGGTAAGCAATCTTAAAATGTCATCAGTTTTTAAGTTGCTATTTGTAATAGCTTCCATTGCTGGTTTAAGATGTAAAATAGAGATCATGCATTAAATCCGCTATTCCATCTTGTCTTGAATTGTCATAATTTTTTTAAAGTGGATTTTTTCTTTTCTGCAGGCATCTAAGATTCGTCTCTGTCTAGCAATTGATTTGTGGAGAACTGTGACTGTTGAGAAACATAAATGGTAATCTCTTCACAAGACAACTATTTTTATGATTTACTTTCATAAAATAATGAGACGAATGGCTTCGGGAAATGAAGGCGATATAAAGAACAAAAACTTAGTAAGAGATAGAATAATCAATATCAAATAGCAGACAGCACTATTATGACTAGTGTCAAGATCATTATTTTAGTGAGATTTCGTTGTATAAATTTCTTGCTAATGTTATCAGTTGGTTTGTTGGCCGATTTGATACTTGACCAGTCTGGTGCTTAAAGTTTTTGTTGAATATATGTGTTTGCATATTGTTATGGCAATCTTCCGTTGGTTATACCTCTCATAAATAAAGTATATGTTGCATTGATTTGATATTGCATTTTAAGGAGTAACAGATACAATACGATGAAAAAACTAAGTAAGAGATAGAATAATCAATATCAGATGGGCAATTTTTGAAATGAGGATTGTGAAGAAGAAGCACAGACAAAAGTTTTTGTTGATGATAAGGATTTTTTCAAAGTAACAAATTCAATGAAAAATAAAAAAAACAGCAAATCGTTTAACATTGGCACTTAGCAATTAATTTTTAGTTTTTAGAAATGGAAATCAAGTGACTTTTTTGGCAAGATGTTTCAACTTTCGATCGTATTTGCGAAGAATCTATAGATCGTTTGCCAAAAAATTTAAGCATTTACTTCGATTTTGGCTATACATGATCAAAATATAAAATGTTGACAATAAGTATTAAAAATTTGTAACTCTTTATTAATATAATAAATAGTAAGATACATCACCTCACAGTAAAGTACATTTTTTTAATAAAGAAAATAAAGACAAAATATAAATAAACGAAAATATATAATGAATGAAATATATATTTGATTTGAAGATTTATTTAATTTTTATAAACAAATTATTATAAGTAGAAGATATTTCTTGCGTTAATATAATTATTTTATAAATAATCAAACCTATCAAACATTTACTTTTAATGTCCATTATCTTTTCATTTTGTTATAAGAAAACTTACGTTTTGCTGTATTAAAAACATAAACAATGCATGTTACTATTGCATCCAAGTAATTCAGTTCCATAAAATGCCATTGCCACCAGTGGCGTACCAACATGTTTTGGGGCCTAGGGCGGCACTTGGTAAATGGGGCCTATATATATATATATAGATATATATATATATATATATATATATATATATATATATATATATATATATATATATATATATATATATTTATATATATAGACTACATTAATGAATGTATGTATAACACATTATCTTTCTCCACTTTCTTGAAAACGTTTGTAATATACAAAAATTAGCAAATACCATTTTTATCATTATCTATCAGTTTATATGTTTATATATATATATATATATATATAATATATATATATATATATATATATATATATATATATATATATATATATAGACTATATAGACTACATTAATGAATGTATGTATAACACATTATCTTTCTCCACTTTTTTGAAAACATTTGTAATAAACAAAAATTAGCAAATACCATCTTTATCATTATCTATCAGTTTATATGTTTATATATATATATATATATACAATGATATACAATGTACAGTAAAAAAAACAGATTTACAGCAAAGAGTTACCTCTAGAAACACATTAAAATGCTTTCTTGCGAGTCTTGACTTCTGCAAATCGTTTGATTAACTCATCAAAATTCACATGTTTTGCAATTTCCTTTTCTACTGATATTATGGCCAAGCTCGTCAAACGAGACTGGTTCATTGTAGAGCGGAGATTTTAATTAATTTCAATTTTGAAAAACTTCTCTTACAAGAAGCAATGGACACACATATAGTTAGAAACAGTTTAAGAGCTTCAGTCACATTTGGCAACGATTCACAAAAGTCCATTTAGATGATAAACTGAAGCATTTCCATGCAGCTGCAATGTCTAATTTGATGCCAGAAGCCTTCAGATGCCTTCTCAGCCTCTTTACTTCAGGCAGCATTTCTTCCTCTACATCATTGAAAGTTTCTGAAAACTGATGGGCATAGGTTACAATTTCTTCATCAGTTGCCTTCAAAAGATTACCTGTGTGTACAACAGCAAACTTTTCATCCACAGTGTTCTTCGAGGTCAAACGTTTTTCTAATTCTACATGAAAGTGGTCAATGCACTTGAACATAGCACGCTTCAATTCTTCCTGTGGAGTTAAACCTGCATCTTTAGCAATTTCTTTTGGCATCATCTTTTTCATTCGCTTGCGTTTTCTGCTTTCAACATCAATGCCCATTTCAGCACAAGTCTGGGTCGCATATTCTACAGCATTATGGACCAGAACTTCTCGACTCTCTACTAAAAAGGCCATCAAGCTTTTCAGCTTCACAACGCATTTTTCTAAGCTAATACCTTCGATTTAAAGTTATTCACCTCGAGTAAAAAGTGGTACCACAAATGCAAGAAGCAAAGGAAATTGAAATTACAAATGTTTGTCATCAACACCTCCGCTGTTCCTCTCGTATATAGGTTTTCAGAAGCATCACAAAGCCTTAACCAACTTTTCGAAATGTTTGAAGAGTGGTTTCACGGCATCATGATGTTCACTCCACCTGGTATCATTAAGTCTCTTCACTGTCACTCCAACGGTTTCTTTTAGGATCTCCCATCTATGTGTTGAACATGAAAAAAACGTGTACACACTTTCCAAAGTTCCAAAAAATGTGACACAAATAGAAACACTACCGATAGCATGTACGCCACATAAATTAAGCGAATGGTTAGCACAAGGCACAAATATTGCTTTTGGGTTATATTCTTTAATTCTGGATTGTACTCCTGTATGAATGCCAGACATTGTCGTGGCAATATCGTATCCTTGGCTTCGACAAAGCTTTAAATCCAAGCCGTCCTTTTCAATAGATTAAACAATTTCCTGTGTTATGGAGTCTGTCTTTTTCCCACTTAAAGGAATAAAACCTAGAAATGATTTTTTCACTTTCACGTTCCTGTTGTCAATTTTCGCATACCTTATGACCTGAATCATTTGTTTAGTGTGAGATATATCTGGCGTGCTGTTAAACAATATGCCATAGAATTTAGCTTTCTTGATTTCACAGATTAATTCTTGTTTTACAGCATCGCCTAAAAACTCATTTTGCACTGTAGGCGATAAATAAGAAACTAGAATCAATCCTGATTCCAAGATTCCATTGCTGAAGCCGTATGCTGTGCTCCTCTAAAACAATGTCATAGTTTAAAAGGAGGCTCACAAGTTCCAAGAAATTACCACGGTTTTCAGAAGCAAAGTCTTCCCTGTGGCCTAGAAAAGGCAAATTCTGCTTTGCCAAAAAAAGTGTTATATCTAAGAGACGATGCAAAATGTCTCTCCATTTCTTCTCTCTTTCCAATACGTCTTGGTGAGCAGCGTCGATGGTTTGGTTTTGGAGAAGCCTTGCTTCAAGTGTTTTCCATTTTTCTAAATTGTTAATATGCAATTCAGAGTTTTCGTGATCTGATACTTTAGGATTCAATTTCCACCAACTATTTAATCCTTTGATGAAACTTGATTTGGTCGTTGGATTATCGTTCTTATCAAACAACTTGCAACAAAAGCAAAAAAATAATTTTTTTTCATGAGAATAGACCATCCATTTCCTCAAAATCTGTTCTCCACTTGGAAGCTTCTTGCAAAACCAGCTTTTTGTCAGCTGTCTAGTTTGACCCTTTGAATTTTCTCCTGGTTTATGAACTGGATCAAATGGCCCCTCCAAGTTCTAGTAAATTTCACTGCCTTGTCTTATAACATCGGTTCTGAGTCTGGCATTGGAGTGGGCCAGTTTCCAACATCATAATTTAAATCTTCTGATTCTGATTGGTTTTGTCTTCTTCTTACCTTTTTTATTGTTCTTCTTCTCCTTTTTCTTGTTCTTCATTCCGTTGGCCATAGCTTGTACTTGGGCCCTCCTCTGGCCCTGCTTTATTGTCTGCCTGAGATAGTGCCCTTTTAGTAAATTTAAGTATTGAACCCGACAACCGTTGTAGTTCTTGTTCTTTGACATTTTGTTTTTTCTACTTTTCCCATCCAATGGGATAGTTTCGTTTCATGTTATCAACAGGTCTCTTGGCTCTGAAAATAATTGTTCTATTTTAAACAATAAAGTATTCAGAAAATAAAACAAACCTTCGCGTTATTGGTTTGAAAACGAACCAAACCTAATAAATAAACACTGTAAGATAAAACTGTCAAGTATTGAATTACATTTTTCGGCTATTTTCTTAGAAAAATTTCAGTAGAAGTAACAGTATAACTAATGATGTTTTCACTTCGCTTGTTAGTAGATATCTGTTTAAAGTGAAATGTGCGCACATGAAAATGTAAAATTTCTGGTTTTAAAATTCCATTGTTTTATCGTTGTAGGTTTTCAATGGCCTATTGTTCTATTTACGCATCAGAGCTTAGCATGTCTCCACGAATAAAGTTAGGTAATTCTAAAGGTGTGTTTAATAACGTTTTTCATTGGAATTATTTTTTGTTATTATTCGTGGTTTTGCTTTAGAGACAGATTGGCAGAGATTGGCTTTCTCCACGGGAGTTGTTTATTCTAGAATTTTCTTAAGGGAATTGTTTTATTGCCTACTATTGCTAATGCTTTAACGAGTATTTTCAGAGCAGCTGTTCAAAGGGGAATTTAGATGTTCTTATTGTATATTAATGTACCTCTAATTTTGTTAGTTGTGTGTTTTCTGTTTTGACGTATATTTTATTTAATATATTATTTATTATATATATTATATTTTTTATATTTACAACTACTATTGAGTTTATTGTATTTTTTATATAAATTATATTAATTTATTAATTATATTTATTATAATTATTAAATTTATTATGATAATAGTATATATTATATTTATTATAATTATTATTTTTATTATATTAATTATATTTATTATATCTATTATATTTATTGTATTTATTATATTTATTATTATTATTTTATTTGTTTTAATTATTATATTTATTAATGTTCACAAATAAGCTAGAAATTAATTGGATTTAGGAACCATAAGAATAATATAGGGGATTTAAAAAAAATCGATTTTAATTTTAATGTTTTCGGAATCTGGGGCCCTAAGATGAATGTTATCATGGTCTCGGGCTTAAATTTGACCATGCCACCTATGGTATTAGCTCCTTCCATATGGGAAATTCGCTAAGACGAGCAAACAATATCAAAACTAAATGTTTTCGTACTAACGATAAAAATTGTTTACCAAAATAGGCTAGGCCTACTCATTTTTAAGGTCAAAATTAGTTATTAAAAACCAAGTAATTAAATTGACAATACGGATAGTGTTTAAGGACAGGCCCGTTATGTGGCTTCAACATAAAACGACGTGTAATATAAAATTACAACCTAATAACTGAAATCTTTTCACGCAGCCTTGTCAGGCCTATATGCAGGAATAAAATTATAACTTACCATGTAACTTGGTGATGACGAACTGAAGACGTGATTTACCCTCGAATTATTGAGGTACTGAATGATAGAGTATATTAATCACATTAGCGAAACAACAAAAACATCCGTCAGTCTGCCTGAACCATCATGAACCATAGACTCGTAGGTAGGGCGGGCGAATCTATTTATTAGTACTCGCGGGTGTAGGGGGAGGAAGCTTCGCGGAGGGCCTCTAAAACAGTCACGGTGGTTGTTATTGGCCAAGATGTTATTGCAATTTCTTACATCTTGGTTTGTTTGCAGTGGATGTTTATTATCTTGGTAAGCAGATACGATCAATGTTTCAGGTTCATTTTTGTTGTAAACAATTATGATTACAGAACAATGTTGAAAAATGTTGAATCAAAATCCGTCTGAAGTAAAAGAAATATAATATTAAAAAAATCCGGCTGAAGTAAAAGAAATATAAACTGTATTAACATTTGGATGCCTAATCCCAGACGGGGCCTGGGGCAGACCGCCCCCTCCCCACCTTCGGTACGTCACTGATTGTCACGTACCTAGTTATAGTATATAAACTTATCCTTATAAATTCCTAATATTAAGTTACAATATTTCTAGGGGTTATATATATACTCTCGTTATTCTAGTATTATAAAAACCCGCTAAAAAACAAACAAATGATAATATTTCAAAGTAATGTGTCTCAAGATAATGTGCTCGCGTCTTAAATAAGGTTTCAAAACGACGATGTGACGTAATCACTGTCGTCTTCATTCAAACCGCCTTCATGTAGAGAACACTGGTGATACTGTATTTCCAAGGGCTATTTCACTTTTCTCTTGAAGTACTCTGCCTCTACTTTAACCATGTTGTTTTTATTCCAGCCAGAAGCACAATGGCAATTTTAGGAATGCCCCGCTACGGCCGAATTTTTCCATTTTCCCTCAAAGGTATGTTTTTGATGTTGGCAAATGCAAGTTAAAATCTTGAGTTTTGTTTCTCCTACATAGAATTTTCCACACGAACACTCCAGTTTGTAGACTTCTAGGTAAAAGTTGTTGGGAAGTCGAGGCTTGTATTTTCGAGTTATTATTTGTTGAAGGTTTTTGGTAATTTAAAAACTGGGGTATAGCCTGCACTTTTAGATATCTTTTTTAATTAATTACTGAATTTTAGTACTTATAGTAGAGATATAATTAAGCTTTAGTTTTTTGATGTCATTGTTGTAGTTTAGTTTATTATTCTGCTTATTGCTTTTTATTAATTGACAATGTTATAAAGTACTTTTTTAATCTAACCATTTTCTATAAACATTGTAAGAAACTTTATTTCATGAATATGTGTTCTAAACTGCATAATGCCAAAGCACTTTAGATAAAACTTTTAAATGCATCATAAATTATTTCTGGATCGTGACGAGAATGCGGCTTTATTCGCGCATAAGTTATTGCATCTTTGCGATAGATATTAAAAAAATATGTTCCGGATTTGTAATTTAGAGTTCAAGAAAATTTATTGTGTTTGAATCACATTCTTTTTCAATTGTTATTTGATATTTGTGTGTTGATTATTTAACAAGTAAAGGAAACGTTCTGATTCTGCCTCATTAATCAAACGGGAATGGATATCGTCAACATACCTTTACATGATTTTACACTTTATCGCTGTTTCTTCATAAATGTCGAAAAAAAAACCCTCTGCCACCATTAATACCATTAATGATAAACCTATAGTAACTAAAACAAGTAACTTTTCGAAATCATTGCAAAACTCAAATTGCGAGTGTTGTTCACATATTTATTACGCTTTTTTAAACTATATAAATGTTACTTAGTCGGGTCTTTTTCAAAGAAAGTTCGATTTCTCTAAAAACAGTTTTTATGCAGCACCATTAAAACAAACATATTTGTTTTAAACAATTTGTAGTTGCGTTCAACCCAAAAGTTTAATATAGATTTAAATTTTGTGCTAATTAATGAAGATACTGACATATATAAATATCACATATATTTAAACATTAAAATATATTTATAGAGTACATATAAATATGCATAACCACATATATATATATGAATATTTATATGTATATATATATATATATATATATATATATATATATATATATATATATATATATATTTATACATAAACATATCTATATATATATAAATATATTTATCTATATATTTATATATATATATATATTTATCTATATATACATATATATATGTATATATCTATATATATATATGAATATTTATCTACATATTTGTATATATCTATATATATATTTATATATATATATATATATATATATAAATATATATATATATATATATATATATATATATATATATGAATATATATACATATATATATATATATATATATATATATATATATATATATATTTATATATAAATATTTATATATATTTATATATATATATATATATATATATATATATATATATACTTATATATATATATATATATTTACTTATATATATATATATATATATTTATATATATTTTTTTTTATATGTATATATATATATTTATATATATATTTATATATATATATATATATATATATATATATATATATATATATATATATTTATATATATATATATATATAAATGCATATAAAAATATACATTTATATAAATATGTATATATTTGTATATATATACATGTATTTATCCTTTCAGTTTTTTTGTTTTTTTTTTAAATTATTTGATAGACTGCCTGCCCCAACCATACCCTCAGCCGATATAGCTCAACTTCCTTGTAGCAGCAGGTTATAAGATAGTGAATATAGCAACACTCCCTAGTAGCAGCAGGCTATAAAATAGTCGATGTATGTACTGAAGTCAATAAATTTTCTTTATATTTATACTAAAAGTCACCACTTTGAGTAAGTCTCTTCACGATATCTAAACAAGCGAAAAAGTAAAATTATTTTACGCCGCTCAACTAAAAGATTACCCTAAAAGGAACAGAGCAATTAAATAGTAGTAGAATATAGCAGTATAAAGTAGATAAAAAGTCTACAATTTAAAACATATATCTATATATATATATATATATTTATACATATATACGTACATATATATATATATATATATATATATATATATATATATATATATATATATATATATATATATATATAGATAAATATATATATATATTTATATATATTTATAAAAATATTTATATATATATATAAATATATATATATATATATAAACGCATATATATATTTATGTATATATATGTATGTAAGAATATAAAAATTGCTTCATCGCTCTCAAAGTTGTTTTTTCTCTATGTAAATATATAAATACATATATATATATATATATATATATATATATATATATATATATATATATATATATATATAGATATACATTATATATATATATATATATATATATATATATATATATATATATATATATATA
>NC_088927.1:49092500-49172500 GCF_038396675.1 Hydra vulgaris | reverse complement strand
TTTGAAGGACCTATGAAAGTAGATTCCTTTAGGTTTTTTATTCAAAAATATTTTTTTTTTAACATAAACTTATCAAACAATCACAAAAGATAGAAAAGGTAATAAAATTCTAAAAAATAAGATGAGAAAATACTACTTTTAGAAAATATTTCTTTTCTTTCTTTGTCAAGCTTAAAAATTGATCACAATTCTGAATTTAATTCTAAGTTTTCATCCTTCACATGTGCTTGCTATCAACCAGATCAACCAGACAGTTGGTCAAATGCTCTGCATATTGAGGATGACTAGGAAAACGTTTGAATCTTTGCCGATGAAGCTTAAACTCATGATGTAGTGCCTCTGTCCCTTATTCACTGAAGATGCCTAGAGAGCATTTCCTTCTGTTGATGAAATGTTGAATGTGGTGAAAGACTGTGTAAACTTTCTGTGTTACAGATGGCCCATTGAGAACAATGTAGGATTCCTTAAAAGTTTGGATTTTTTCAGATTAGTCTTTGTCAAGTTCATTACCAAAGCATGACTCTACAACAGCATTGATTTTTCCCATTGTATTAACGTAGCTAAAAGCTTGAAATGCAGACTCTATCAGCTAGCTGTTGAAGTAAGTCAATGTTTTTCAGGATCTTTCTGCATTCTGGTCCAGCCAACTGACCACCATGGTGTGGCTTAATTTAAATGTGTTGTTCAAAAAGCCACTTGTCAACATTAGTCCAAGAGTCTTTGAGTGACTTAAGCAGATGGTTCACAACTCCTAATAGTAGATGGAGCTCCATTAGAGGGATAAGGTCAATAAGGACAGAATCATCAGGAAGACTGATAATTGGAGAATGAATATTGTTGTTAAACCTTTTTGGTTTTTTGCTATCACCCCCAGAGGCAATGAAAGCTTCAAAGTTTTTCTTGACAAAACCAAAGGTTCGAGGAGTTCCACAGCTTGCAAGATTCTTTGCATCAATGTCACACCATGTACAAGGTTGTGAACCAGCATGTGACTGAATTCCACAAATAATGTTTGCAAGTTTCATGTCACAAGACAAGAAGAAACTTATTTGGTGCACTTAAACGAGTTCTAAGATTGTTTTCGCATTCTCATAGGTTACTAGAAGTTTCTCACAAACAGCAAATAAAAGCTGCCTTTATACACTGGAATCTTTTGCAGTTTGATGAGTCAGAAGTCTTCTAGTGACATGTTGTGGGGTTTGTTGCAAATCAATAACACCCAAACTGGCTTGTGCTTGTTTGAGACGAATTGTTCTACGCGGAGATGCTTCAGATAAAGAAATGGCTGACACTGCAACTGTTTCAGCAGCAAATCTGTCCTTTGATGTGACTTCAACCAAGTTCTTGTGTAGAGTACTCTTTGTACATACATGAGCGAAACCACGGCCAATGGCTGAAAAGCATTTCCACATCTTTTCTCTACAGTATTTGAGATTTTGTAACCTTGGCTGGTCCAGGGTTAGGTGAGTTTTTAAGAAAAGTAGGCTTAGTTTATCCAGATAGTCTTGCAGCAAATCTTGCAATCACAAGTTGAAGCTCTGGTCAGTGTTTTTAGACTGATTGATTCCAAGTTGCGAAGTTCTGGCAAAGTGACCTTCTGACCTTCATCACATCTTCTAAGTGATGATCTACAGGCCTCACATACACCAAGAGGGACTCTTGAGTCTTGAAAATCAATCTGTTTCTGTAAAATAACCTGCGACCTGTGTTTCATATCGTCAGTCAGTGCTCTAGAAGCCTTTTTTAAAAAAAGGAAGCAGATACATTTTCGATTTTCTTCATGAGTCTTTGCCCTATTAGGCATTTTGTCATGAAAAACTATGTTTTTTGTTTTAAATAAACACAAATCTAAAAAAAATATATACATGTCTTTTCCCAGAATTTTACGCGACTTTGAGGTTTGTGTTGCGCTACAAAACTCCGAAGGCTTTGTTCGCTAAACTCCAGAAAAAAAATTCAAAAAGATTTCTCGTTTTTTTTGTTGATAGTGAATTTAATTGCATTGTTTTTTATGTATGTAGAGTTACTTTGACTTAATACAGACATTTTTTTTAGTACAACTGATTTTATTTTCTCAAAACCTTTTCATTTATAGCATAAATTTGAAATGCAATTTTCTCTCTCGGACGCCAATCAGTGATTTTGAGTTTAATATTTTTTTGATCCTCTAGGTACATACTATCATCCCTCAAGAGGGTTTCTCTGGGTCAAAAGGTTTGGGTGAGAAGCTTTTTTTTGGAACAGTGCAATGGATTACCAACGGAAAAGATTACACAAAATCTGCTTTATATTATTTAGAGAATAACCCCGAGAAATGTTTAAATTGTGCTTTAGGCATAGGTAATTCTACATACCAGGTAATAAGCAGAGTTCTTGAATCAGGCGGTAGAATATCTTTTCGTAAAGTTTAAGATATTTTAGGATTATCGCAGATAATCTTAAAATACCTTGAACTTTACGTAAGGATATTCTACCAATCAAAACTGCAATAACAGAACAGTGTACTCCAGTCGCCCGGATACCGAGGTGATCTAATACAAGACGGCTCATGTCGGGCATGGAGATGCCAAGCTCCCTATTAGTTTCAAAACCTGCAACTTTTAGAAATTTCTCCTTTGCCGCAACTAATTGTTTCATTATTATTACCTCGGGGCTAAACGGGTAATATTGCCGAACTCGCCTCACGGGTTATTTTCAGTTCTTATGCCGTCATCAAACTCGTAAGAAGTATCGCAGCTTCGGCCGGTGCAAATTTCTCTAAGACGTTTTTCTTGCCTTGCTATCCAGACCCCGCCGTTATTTACTATCTGCTCTACTTCCTCTACCAAACTACAGATAGCACTTTACTCGGGGGACAATATAATTTGTTCTCATATACAGCGCATGAGATTAATTCTATAAGCATAACAGCAAAAACCATGAGTTTACTTCATAACCCGATACTTCTTTTATTTACCGAAAACTCATAACTTTTATTTCATCTCATGCTTGATCTCCTCTTTTACCGATATACTACCAAGGTATACTCCTTTGGAAAAAAAACACTGTTACCGGTACGGCTCCGGAAACTTTAATTACTGGTGCCGCTGCTTCCGCCATTTTCATGCGATAGTCGGCTAACTTTTCCGCCGCCTTACTGGCCCTTTGGCTCATTTAATCGGTAATCTTCTCTTTTATATCTGTCTTATCCTTTAAAATTGCGCCAAGACCAGGATTAAACATGAATCCCTAATCGCTTTTACTCGCCAGCAATGATGATTAAATATGAATCCCTAATCGCTTTTAATCGCCAGCAAATGATCATTTCTCCCATTGCCGCATTCTTTAAATGCTTGCCGGCCATCAATTCTACCGTCCCCTTTATTCCGTTCTTACTGTCCGTTCCGTGTACTTTTCCGACTAATTGTGTCTCTATCACTTTATCAGTTTTAGTAATCGGTATCGTTACTCCTTTGAAACAGGAGTAAATTCTGTGCCGCTGATTTTATGTGCCGTCGCACTGGCTCGGTTATTAGCAAATAGCGGAGCTTTCTCTTTTCTGGCGTTTACCTTTCGGTCAGTTTCCGCTAACTGCTTCAACCAGCTGAGCTGCTTCTTTAATAATTAAATTTCAGTTATTGTTTTGATTGACGATTTTTTTTCACCAGGTTTTTCTTGCCTCTTTTTCTTTTTTCAGTCTTTGATTATTAAACCATATCTTACCGCCGTCTTACGTATCTGAAGGAAGCTCAATCAAAATTTTCTGATTCTGCGCCTTTTTTTGAGGAAGCCGGCGGCGGTTTAAATTGATCTACTACAAAATCATAACCGTAAGCAACTGTTGCCAGCGCCATTATTCCGTAAGCAACTCTGATGAATTGCCGATTCCTGATCTTTTTGCCATCCTGCAAACTTCCTTCGCTACTTCCCATGATTATTCCTTTTCTCCGTTCTGACTGAATTTACCGTCATCTCTGATAACATATGCAAAAGCGCTTTCTCCCCCCTTAAGCTCAGCAGGGACAATATGTACCGATTTTACATCCTCAAATAAATCATTCATGATTTCCTGGCTTAACCGGATCGACCCTAAGCCGTGATTTTTAATAACAACTCTAAGTCCTTTAAGGTGGTAGTATACCATTAAAAAAAAATCTTGCATTTCAACTTTTTTTTCAATTTTTAATATATTATATGATTAAAATTAATTATGCGCATAATTATTGATAGATAAAAGCCTAAAAATGAATAACTGCCGACAGGGTTTTTCCAGCAACCAAATATATATTTGAACTAAAATATTGGCTTGTGATCTTTTACTTATGCAATTACAACATACACTAAAAGTTTTAGATTTTGACCAAAAAAAGTCAAAATATATGCATTTTAGTCATATTTGGAAGTTTTAGTGTTATTTAAGAACACAAAATCACTCCTAAAAGTAGAACGCAATTAGCTGTAAACATAGTTCTAGTATAGGTTACAAATACATGTGTTACAAATAAGTGTGCCAAATTTCATATCAAATCGGTTATCGGTTTGGAAAATATCTCCGTCGCCAGGCTATAAAACATAATAAAAACAAAAAAAAAATTGTTCAAAACTCCCTACTTCCATAAACTGCACCTTCTAATGTTTCGTTTTGATCACAAAAACCTTTTTGTATAGCTCTTAGTTTCTTGCATCTTAATTTCACTATACTTGTGCATTATTTTTCTGCTCTAGAAATGCGCTTTGAGTCATTTTTAAGACAAAGTTATGTAGATTGCAACCTACTGTTATTTCAAGCTTATCAAATAACGTCTGTAAAAATTGTAGTCCATTATAAAAGTATAGGACAGCTGATACTACTCCAACACATAAAGCAGTTCTTTCAACAAATATATCTTTGGGACACCGCTTCCAAATCAATTGATTCAAGGATTCATTAGGATTTTGTGTTTTACACTGCAAACACCTTTCTAAAAGAATATTACCAAGATCTATAAAATATTGGTTTTATAAAATCTCGAACAGCAGCAGGAATAAAAATATTTTCTTTGTATGTTTTTTTTCCAGTTATTTTATCAGCCTGGAATTTGCACCAAGAATTCTTAGTGCGCAAACAAAATTGATGGCGTATTTCATTGTCACAACTTTCAGAACAGTGAAAAAGAACAGCTGCTACACTTTTTTTCATTGCATATAAACTACCAATGTTCTGTCTGATTGCTTTGCCATAGTAATTTTGCAATGTGCTAATAACATTTTCTGTCAAACGACCTGCTCCTCCTTGTTTTTTACCATCACTTAAAATTTCTTTGCTACTTTTTTTTAAGTTTCTTAAACGCGTGCCAACTTGTTTTTGAATATGACCAATGCACTCTTCTTTTTTAATTTCTACATTATGTCCATAAGGTTTAGCAGCAACAACACTGGTGTAAGAACTACTATCTCCGTCACCAAGATATGTGGTATACCTTAAATTGTTTTTCTTTTCAGAACGATGAAAAAGTTTTAAAACACCACTTGATTCCATAACTGATGATGATCCAGTATGACTAATTTTACACTTTTGGTAATGTGATGACTGGAACTTTTCATATTCAACTGGATACGTATATTTTTTTAACTTCCATATTTAACATAATTTACATGTTTTTGTTTCTATTTGAATTGCAATACATTTACCACTTTCAACTGAAATTGCAGAACTCCTTTATTTGAAGTAAAACCACTCTTTTGCCATGAACCATCAAAGCTACACATAATGTCTCTTGTGTTTCACCTGCAGGGATAAATTCATCAGCAGCATTTTTCATGTTCTGGTCAACTAAATTTTGATAAACATCTAACAGGTTATGTAAAGTTTTATTGTAGCTTTTTTTGTTCATTGTTGGCTTCATATTCATTATTCCACAAAATTTTTCTAATGATAATAACCCTTTACCAATTTCACGAAAAGCCACAATGACACGTGTGTTAATATTAAATGGTTTTTGTCCACTACATTTGCTTTTACTTGGCTCTTGTTGTTCGAGTAAATTTTTTTTACAAAATGTAGCAGATAAAAAAAACTCAGTTTTCCAATTGCAACTGTTACAACATATTTTTAAACCAATACTTAAACCATACTTTTTTGAGAAATCAAACATTAAATAAACATTTACTTCACACAAATTTGGGCATTTCAGTAGCGATATAACGTTTTCTAACAGACTAAAGTTCATAACAAAGTTAAACTCTATACTTTGAAAACCTCTATCAGCAATATTTAATTTTTTTGAAGAAGCAGAATGTGTAGCAGATTCAGCAAAAGATAAAGTTTTCGTTTCTGAAGAAGGAATCTTTGTATATCTGTTTCCACGAAATTTCGCTTTTTTATTATTGTATATTCTGTTTGATAATTGTTTTCTCTTTGATCCACCCATGTTATTTTTATTTTAAAAAGATAAAAGATTTACTATGGCATAAATAAAGTTTGAATGCAGCTTGAAACAAGAAGCGAATTACGTCAATAAAGCCATCATACTAAACTAATTAACAAGAAGTCGCTGCAGTCTACAACTTTGCACTTGAAAGAGTTGACAAGGTAAATATTTTATGGCTTTTTTATGGTTTAACTTGTTTCTGAAGCGCATAACAACGGAATAAACAAAGCGTTGCTAAACGAGAAAATAAAAAACATTTTATACCGATACATTATAAACAAGTTTTAACATGTGAAGCCTTTTTTATTTAATTAAATCAACTAAAAATTCGAAATCTGTGATGAATATACTTGTTAAATAATAAAAGTAAAAAAAAAAAAAAAATTTTCACTTTTATTGGTGTGCTACCACTTTATTGGTGACCTACCCATTCGATCAAGTTTCCATACTATTAAAGTATCGCCTTTTTGAATTTCCTCAAGCAGCTTTAACCATCCTGATCTATCTGTTCTTGCGCCCTTAGCAACTTCGTACAATATTTTATGACAATCTGCGGCTTGCAAAGCACCTATTTGTGAATTGAAACTTGATCTTTAGTTGAGACCCTCGCATTACCATATTTCATATTTACCTTTAGTACACATTAATTATAATTTTTTAGCTTATTTGTACTTCGAATAAATGTGCATCATGACTTTACTCTATTTACTGGCTTTATCTATCTTTTCGGACTAAAAGTTTTCGTTAATAAAAACCACCGTTAAAATGGACTTAGAATATAGTGAAAATAAAAAATAAAGTTCATTAACTTCTAGAGAATAAATTTAATGATATATACAATATACCAAATTTTTACTGAAGATGATGCAGATGTTTGTCAGCAGATGACCATTTATTATTAACTAAATGCTAAACAATAAAGTTAAAAATATATTTTGTTATTCAGTTAACATAATTGAGAGCTACCCAGCATTTTTATGCTTTTAGTCTAGAAGATATTCCAAAAGAAGTTTTATATGTGGCAAAGCTTTGCTTCGATTTGCCTCTTAAAAATATTAATAATAAGCTTTATAGAACGATAGTAAAATCACAACAGTCTATTATTTAAACTTAAATAATTATCGAGATTGGCCTCCGAGTCTCTCTTCATAAATCGAGACCTATCTTTGTGAACTGCTCACATATTATCCAAAGCAGGAGTTTGCAGTCTTAGAGTTACTTTGAACACATAAAAGTTATTATTCCTTCCTATCGGGTATTACAGGATATTTTTAGTAAATTATTAAGTGGGCATGTAGCAAAACTGCTAACAAAGTAAATGAATGCGAACGTAAACATGAAGATCGGGATGATGTTATCATGGAAATAAGGCACATTCGATATGATCAAAAAGACTTTAAATATACTGCTGTTAGGCTTGAGGTCAGAAAGGTTTGAAAAATCTAAATATTTCAGAAAATAGTATGGGTTAATATGCTAATTTAACTCACAATTATTCAATTTTTCGCTTTAAGAAACTTATTAAACCTCAGCAATATCTATTTGTCGTATGTTTTATTTTTTATCCTTATCAACAATTTATAAATAATCTTATCGTCGCATTTGGGTATCATGTTAATTTACTATTAGAAAAAGCTAAAGCATATGCTGAAGATGAATGTTTAAAACATAGCGCTAGCTTACTGTTAGAATTTCCTAATCTTGCCAAGTTTCTTCATTGGCTGCCTGAAGAGAAGAATAAACAAAATTTAAATTATCCTCAACTAACTAAAGAAGCATATCAAATATTACCAAAGGATCAATCCACCTCAATGGCCAGTTTTATCGAAGGTAAAATATTTGATAAAACAAAGGTCTAGTGGCAATATTATTAGGACTCATCTTTGGCACTTACAAGAGATTTACGTCCCATCATGCTTCTTATTGATTTTATTTTGATGAATCGTAAAATTAATTTACCGAGCCTAATGCAATTACTTAAAAATCATTACCTAAGCAATAAAAATCCCGGATCATTAAAAATTACCAGTAACACCTCTTTTATTAAAAAAAAGTCATATCATGTCTCAAAAACAGTGATAATCCTGATTATTTTGCAATTTTTGTGATTTTGTTGTGATTTCTTGTTCATCATTAGTTATTTTTTCATTATATAAACGTAACTTTGTCAAGTTATACTTTGTTTTCAAAATTTGACCCTTTAGATTTTTCAAAGTGCAGTTATTTGTGCTTGAAATAGAAGTTACGCTGTATGGTCCAGCGCAAGGCTTTATAAGTTTACCACCTTTTCTATCAAACGCCTGCTATTTCTTATTTGTTATTACTTTTTTATTATTATTATTATTATTATTACTTTTTTATTTATGCTAATTTCATTATTTGGTGCAATTCTCTTGTCGTAATCACGTTTTTGTCTTTTTTGAGATATTTCAATATTTATATATGCTTCATCGAAAAGTTCATTCTTCATTTTATTCATTGCATGAAAAGTATCTGAAACTATTTTTTTGTTAGAGAAATTATCATTGCTAAGAGCGTTATCATCGTTTAAGTCAATTAAATTGCAATCTATATCAATAGGAAGAACTGCTTCCCTTTGGTAAAGCAACAAAAATGTTGAAAACCCAGTAGACTTGTGTATTCGAACTCTCGATGAAAACAAAACACTATCAATAATGTATGGCCATTCTAGAGAATCCTCATCTCGCACCTTTACTAGTGTACGTTTAATTGTTTGATTCTGTCACTCTACTAATCCATTAGCTTGAGGATGGTATGCACTCGTAATTCTTTGAATTGTTCCTGTTTTTGAGTAAAGTTCTTTAGAAATTTCGTTTACAAACTCACGACCCTGGTCATTTATTTGAATTTCAAAACAGTCATGTCGACATATCTGTTTATACAAAAAAAAAGCCACAGTTCTACACTCAAAAAAATCTTTCCTTATTTTTAAGGGAAAAATTAAGGAAATAATCCCCTAAAATCAGCACTGGTAAAGATTTCCTTAAACTAAGGAAATTGGTTTTTAAGGAAAATTCTTTCCTTAATAATCTTTCCTTATTTTTAAGGGAAAAACTAAGGAAATAATCCCCTAAAAACAGCACTGGTAAAGATTTCCTTAAACTAAGGAAAATTGTTTTTAAGGAAATTTCTTTCCTTAAAACTATTTCCCTTAAAATAAGGAAATCCATAAGTAATAATTTTCTTAAAATAGTAAAAATTCATTCAAGGCAAAATTTGATTATTTTACGTGATATTTTTTCGGGAAAGATTTCTTTATTTTAAGACAGCAGTTAGAGTAAAACTTCCTTACTGTAATTATTATTGTAAGTTTAAATCTATTTTCGAAAAACGTATAATCGATAAAAACAACAACAAAGTACATATACATATTATTAACTGTAATCTACAAATAGTGCACAGTAAAAATTTACAAATGTCGAGATCACAACTTAAGATAGGCATAGTTACATTTTAAACAATAATAAATATATATATACAGGACAACAAAATTTGTTATTTCAGTTTAAAAAGTGAATCTACACTATATAATGAACTTTTATAACAAAAGTTAATAGTTCAATTTTGTACTGTTTAAATTCTTTTGCTGTTAACCATTTTTTTCCAGTCATCGGTAACAAAAAGATCAATGCTTTAATAGCAGCCGTAACCTGAGTCGTAACCTGAGCATCTATGAAAAATAAAAAAAAGGGTACTTGGCTAAATTAAAAATTTCTATATATATTACCTATTACCTTTTGTTTTGAAATATTACCTATTTCAATACAAAAGATTTATTGTAATATTAATAAGTGGAATGTAAAGCGTTAAATGCAATTTTAATCATTATACAGCAAAAATTAAAAGCATAACAAACCTGAAAACCGAAGTTTAGTTTAAACTTAACTACTAACTCCTTTATATAAAATTATCTTGTGGATACGTACAACTGATACTCCAACAATCAAGCTGCATACAAAACAAATATTAAAGAAATTTAAACGCAATTTTAAATTTAGCACAGCATAAAGTAATAGCACAGAAACCTGAAAATCTAAGTTAAGTTTAAACTTAACTATTTAACTATATTGACAGTTTAACTTAACTCCTTTATATACAATGATCTTGTAGATACGTACAACTGATACTCCAACAATCAAGCTGCATAAACTACTTCAAACATTAAATAATACTCAACTTGTTAAATAGTGAACATTTATTTTGTAAAAGTTACTAAACTAGCATTAAGTTGCTAAATAAAGAAATATAGTTTTAAAAAGTTAAATAGTAACATAATTTAATACATCGCATCTAAAACTGAAAATTTAATAAACCTTTGTTTATACATTACTATTTTAACACCAGAATTGGAATAATATTTTGATTATACCAAGCAAAACCTACCAATAAATTCCAACACAAGAAGCTCAATAACTATTAAAAAAGTATTTTAAAGATGCTCAAATAAAAAATGCAGGAAAATAAGTTTAAAATTGTTTACACTGCTAAATATTCAAGTTGATACAATGTAATAA
The DNA here is from genome assembly GCF_038396675.1 of Hydra vulgaris. Classification (NCBI taxonomy): domain Eukaryota; kingdom Metazoa; phylum Cnidaria; class Hydrozoa; order Anthoathecata; family Hydridae; genus Hydra; species Hydra vulgaris. The sequence goes on along the minus strand of NC_088927.1, from coordinate 49,161,576 downwards.
CTGTAACAAGAGCACACAAAACCACTTGTATAACCAAATATTAATGTAAATACAATGTAATAAATGCAGCATATACACTGAATTTTCTAAAGCAACTTAAACAACTAAATATTCAAGTAAATACAATAAAAAGTAATAACTGCAGCATGATGAGTACACAAAATGAAAAAAACTGAAGCAATTGTACAACTTTGTTGACACTTATATTCAACTATAGTTGAATATAACTATACTCTACTCTATACTCTATAGTTATAACTATACTCTACTGTTAACCATACAAAGCAACTTTCATACACCTTCAGTGCTGATCACTAGTTAGTATTGCTACAGTTGAAAAAGACGAGCTACACTATTGATAGTCCCAACCATTCTTTCTTTGCCAAAAGTTAACTTATATATTATAAATTGCAAAAATTTAAAAAACATCTCTAAACCGCTAGGATACTCCAAATTGAAAATCCAAAACAACTTAAACATGTAATCCAAGCATTCCACCATTGAACATCCAGCCAAGCAAACTTTTCCGTCGCACACAATTCTCCCAGTGATCTTGTCTTCATCGTTCAAGGAATACTCTAGGTATAGCTTTGGATGAGCCAGGTTTTGTGGAACATCTATAGAATTGCCAGTGCCAGGCTAAACATAAACAATTAGTACATGTATTGCAAATTATGACATTTCCAATTATATACAAATTTAAAATATTCACAATTTGTGCTATTAATACTAATTTAAGTTAGTGCAAAGTTAGAGTTAACTTGACAAAATAAAAACTTAATAAGAAAATTCGTTGCATGAGAATTATAGGGTACTATCTGCTTTTTTTATGTTATAATTTATTAATAAAAATGTTTAATTAATAATGTATAATTAAAAAAAAACAATTAAAAATTATATAAATCATATTAACAGCTTAATTATGAAAGATAAATAACAAAAACGACGTATTATTTATAAATATAATGATACATTATAACATTAAAAAATCGATAGTTAAATTCTCACAACATAGAAAAATAGATCATCCAGGTCATATTTTAAAAATCGGGAAAATTGTTTGCGGAAAATATCCGTAAAAAATCCATAATGATTTTCCCCTTAATTTCCTCTTAATTTATAAAAAAATTTCCCTTAATTTCCTCTGTATAATATCAAACATTATATCAAATCCTTTTATTTAAACATTATTTTAAAGTTGTATTTTTTAAGAGCCACTTATACCATAATAATAAATTTCATATATTGTCAATAATGAAGGAAGGGCATCTAAAAATACGGTACTTAAATTTGTATTTACGGCAAACTTTTTAAATATCCAGAAAAAAAATGAGAAAAATTATCCGGAATTCCTGGAATATTAGGAAAAAGATAATCCCTGAAAATGTCACATAGAACACTATAATTCTTATGTGACAAATTGTAGATTTATTTACTAAAAGAGAAAAAGAGCAACAAATTAAAATATTGCAGAAATACATAAGACATTTTTTAAAAATAAAAAACAATGCATCTAAAATGCTCACCGTCCCATATGCGATCAGCAAATCAAACGACTCCTTTGCCGTCAGGCGCTTTTTTCCTGTCATCGGCAACAGGTATAGCAATGCTTTCACAGTAGCTATAGTCTTTCCATCTATAAAAAATGCAATAAGTTGATTAATTTCACAGTAATGATGAGCAATTTATCTCTATTAATAACAGTCAACCTCAAATTAACATAAAACACTACTCATACCACTTTTATATTAACTTACTGGATCCTCCAATCATTCCCTCTGTGTTGCAGTTTTGAAGGTATTCAACTGTTGATTTGGAACAATAAAGTAGCACAGAGGGTATCAAATTTTCCATACACACAACAAAGCGATCAGCTGCATCAGGGTACATACGACAAAAATCTTGCAGCAGCTAAACATTAAATAAATCTGTACATCATAAGCTCACTAATAAGAAAAAACACAAATATTTACGTGAATATAAATTTATATACTGAAAACCGTATTATTAACTTTTCCAATATCTATTTACAAAATATTAACCATTTGTGGCATAGACAAGTAACATGGTATTTGAGGTACACATTCTAAATATGATGGATGACATTCTTCGATCTTTTTCCGTCTGTAGCAGAACGTTTTCTTCGCTGATAGTAAAAGGTCTTCACCAAAAACTGATACCGACAAGGTGGCTAATTTGATCATTTCTGTTTTTAAATCATCACCTGTTATACCTGTAAATCAAAGCTAAATTTTATGTTTTACACAGCACAATGTGTAGTACTAAATAATATTAAAAAAAAATCAAATCTACATGAATGCGTTTACACAATATTCATTAGTTAAACAGTTATTTAAAAACAAATAAAAAAAGAAAACATATTTTTGAATTAAGTACATTATACTAATAACCTTCACAGAATTCACACTCCTCCAAATTCTCGACAGCAACCTGTGAAAATAAACTCATCATTTTGTAGAACTGTTGTTATCAACGAATTCCTAGAGAGTGCATCAGACAGTGGTGCAGTACTTTGTTGCAAAGTCTGTCTAGCTTTACCCCTTTCCTCTTTTGGAGTCCAAGTCCATCGTTTCTCATTGCTGCTAAGTTTAGCGCGTGCGTTTTCAATGCACTTAGCTAAAAAACCCTTGCGAGATTTTGGTTCAAAGAAATCTTCCGGTTTGAGACCTGTAATCCCGGCAAAAAATATGCTAACCATTTTCATTTTATCTTTCGGCGGGTAATTCCCGTAACAGTCGATAACTTTAGCAGCAGTCACATATGTTATAGCTTGTCTTTCAGATATTCCATAGGTTCAATTTTATCATGTGGTGTTTAGTTTTTGTATGCTGTAACAAGATTGACTCCAGAGACATTTGATTGGATAATATGCCTGATGCAGAAGAAGTAGGAGTATTTTAATTGATACCAGTTATGTCTCTGTTACTAGCCTCGCTAGATGGAGTAATAGGAGTAGTCACTTGCGAAATATTGCTACCTTCATTGCTGACATTAGTTCTCGACAATAATGTGTCCTTTGTTATGGATTGACATTCTTGTACTTTCTAGACAAACAATGGTAAAATTAAAACAATTCACAAAATTGTTGTAAAAGTGCACAACAATTAATGATTTTGCAGAGCCATTGCATTTTTTGTCCAGCATACATTAATATACTCATAAATTATTATGTTTGTACACAGTCACATAAAATACAAAATAATACCTCTTTCCAACATTCGCTTGGTTTGAGTATAACCACCGACATATCAGACCTTAAAACTATTGGAAAATCATCAGGATCAATTTCACATCCGTCACTATCCAACACAAACTTTAGACTGCTATCTGCACCAATGTCAAATTTCCGACATACTAAGACAAAATGCAGCTATTAGCCTATTAGTACATAGCGAATTAAATTTGTAAAAAAGAAAAGTCAGAAAAGTTTAACCAAAATTAATTTCAATCATTTAATCTCTGATCAGCTGTAATTAGTCTACCTCTTGCTGTGTATAGTCTTTCCTGGCTGTTTTGTTTTAGGTATGTTTTTATTGTCAATAATGAAATATTACAATTATTACTATTGTTCCTTAGCATAATAAATTATTGAGGGAATTTTATGGCGCCTAAATTTTCGTATTAAGAAAGGTAAAAGTATGTAACTAATCAAAATAACTTAAAGGAAAATATATTCAGAATCGTGGATTCTGAATATACTAAAAGATGTCATAGTAGAAGAATGAAAAATAATAAACACAATAATATAAGTGTAATTTACATTTACTGTTATGCAAGAAAAGCTTTTTTTAGTGTTGACTCATTATCGCCGAAATTGTAATTCCTTATGAATTTGGTAAAAAAAACACGAATGGATAATTTTTTTTAATGCTTAAAAGGCTCAAATTGATAGTGTACACTATCTTCCTTTGTATTAAGATTATTTAAGTTTGGATTTAAATCTCCATTATATATTTTTTAATATGCTGACAAAATAACACAAAATAATTTGCATAAGCACAAAAATGAGAAAATTGATTGTCAGCATGATTTAACAGCTAAGGTAAAGAAAAAAGAAGATATAGCACAAAGAAAAATAGCTGACTAAAAGATTACATATCTGGGACTAACAAGTTTTAATTTTTTACCCTCATAAAAGATGGAATGAATGTTTAATGGAATGTGATCTTTCAACTCTTCAACTTGAGTGCTAAAAAGCTTTGAGCAAGGATTGTAGTCAATTGCATAACCATGAAAATGGTTATCGAAGTAGTTAACAGTAGGCCGCCTTAACAACATAAATGCAATATTACCAAGGTAAACAATGCATTCGACGTAACCAAACTCGGGTATACCATCACAGAAACTACACACAACTACACTTTTTTTTTCAATTCTGTAATGACCAACCTGAATCCATTGTGCAACATGAACTGTTTCTGTTTTGAATAACAGAAAATTATTGCACATAAACTGGCAAACCTTACATGGTTCAATTTGGCAACAATCTTCTCCTTCGTTGTCCCAATAACAGTGTGACTGCTGAACAGAGAGTGAGCAAGAAAAGCATTTGCTAGTGCAATTTGAGATCGCTTTGTTAATGAAAACGCTATGTTTTTAAAACAATGAGAACCTCTTGAAATTTGTTTAAAAAAGTTATGCCGAGATTCAAATCGCATGCACCAATATCTACACGGTGGACCACATCTTATGAGCGCTGTAGGATAATGCACCAAATAGTGATGCTTGGGTGTTAAGCGCTTTTCAGGAAATAAATTGAGATAAGTTTGATGATGTTCACCTATTAAATGTGACAAATAACTTGCTAAACCATCATTAACCCGTGGAGATAAAACAATATCTACAATTTCCATGAGCAATAAAAATAAATTCCAATGAGGTTCGTCACGTGGGACATTGTGTCCTATTATAAACGGCAGATTTCGCAATAGACACCAACATTCAGAAGCAGTCATTTTTAAATGTGTCAAAGATGAAAAAGTTGTGGGACGACTATTGACATCTGAAGAACCAAAACTAAATTTTGTCAATAACAAATTAAACTCGTTTAGAGATATGTATCCACCATCACTTAGTTTGCCTAAAATATCACTTAATTCAATTGCAATAATGCCTTCCAATAGATCATGCATTGCATCCACCGCAAAATTCTCCGTCACATAAAAGTACTTTAATTTGTTAAAAATGCATCCATGTTTAATACCGGTATGAGACTCTTTATAACCAAGTTGACCTAATGAATTAACCGACTCATCATATGACTCTTTAGTGCGTTTAACATAATCAGTCTCATAAAATTTTGTTTGATTCTCATCTTTAGTTGCCTCACACAATCTACAGAACTTGCGCGCATTGAAGTTTTCTAAGAAGCCAAATAATGAATGGTACCCCAAATTATCAGCTGAGAAAAGTGCTAATGCTGCTCTTACTTTTATTGATTGATTGCACACAGATACATCTATGCCGTCATCCGATTCTAACTTCATTAATGTGTTTACTAGGGGAGCAAGAATAATATCATATGTAAGTGCTTTATCTTTAGCATCTTGGGCATACCACATACCCACAAGAAAAATAGAACTTTCCTTAAAAAGTAGCTTGGAAGGTAAATTTCGCACCATCATGTACAGACCTTCCATTTTATGTATCTGTATATGTGGACCAAGTGGATTTGTAGTTTCAAATCCATCGATGTACAAATGTAAAACTAAAGCGTCAGGAAATTTAGAGAAAAAAGGATGTTTCTTGTATGTGTTAGTATCAAAGTAATCTGTAATGTTTCCATCATTGCTGGCATGGCTATTACAATTTAAACTTAAAGAAGTATTTTTGCATTCAATGATAATACGTGCTAATAAAACTTCAATTGGAACATATTGAGCAGTATCTACAGCACTCTTCATTCCTCGATTGCCTGATAAAACTGATTTACGACTCTCTTTCCTGACTCCTAGAGGTACGGGTTGAGGCTCAATGTACAACTGCTGCTGCTTTAAATAAGCAAGCTGTTTATGTTCTGTATCAACTTTGTCAACAGAAGTAGACATTATTTCAAGATCTTTATAAAGATTTTGTACACAGAAAACATTTTCGTCAATACCTAGTTCTTTAAAAACAGATCGAATACGCTGCATTGTAAACTGCGTTGAATCTTGCAGTAACTCCTGAACATTCTCAGTTACAAACTTGGTATTTGTCAAAAGAACATTAGAGCGTGCTTGCAACTTAGTAATAAATGCAATAAAAGAACCCTGCATGCTTTCCTGTATACTTATTTGATCAGCAAAAACTACATCATTTACATTATCACAATCTACATCAGCCATAGTTTTTTCATGTATTTGGATTTCATTTGTTTCACAATCATCACATTGACTAGAGGAGAATGGTACAGATGCAAAATCACCTACATATAATTCCTGATGATGTTTTGCAATATGTATTCTCAAATTACGAAAACTTGAACATATTTTAGGACAGTCGCCTTGCCCACATCGAACATCAGTATGGGGAGAAACGGTGTGCAAACGTTTTAGGTGCCACAACATTATATTAACAGACCCAAAGGACTTTTGGCACAGGTAACAATTCAATGTCATACTAGAATCACTGTCACTGCGTTCTCAAAATATACACCTAATTGAATATAATGCAGACTGCTGAGTGAAGTTGTTATAACATATTTTAACTAATAAGTCAAAAACAATTGCCACTGGAGATAATAATACAGGCTAAAGCTTTTGTTGTTTTTACCCTATTTACTCTTAAAAAAGAAATACAAGATTTAAACTGATTTAATTATTTAGAGTTAACTACTTTCACTGGAAAAATACAGTCTGGCATGGACCTTAAAAAGCTGAAATTGATAACCTCTTAAACCTCTTTCTACCGCAAAACAATAGTAATAAATAAATAATATAATATAGGCTAATTGTTGCTGGAGATATTATTTTAGTTAGTTTCAAAATACAGTTAGTATTTACTGTTTTCAATAGTGATAAAAAATCCGTTTTAGGCTGCTGCACTTTGTCAATAGTATAGAGTATTACCTGTTGACAAAAGCTCGTCAACACCTTGTTCAGGTTTGTATGGAATTAATTTTTTTTTTGAACGATCTTGATTGTAAACGTGTATAAGCAAAACAGAGTTGTCCATAACAATTAAACTAACTATAAATATTTACAATATAACGTAAAACCATATATTTTTCAAAACAACAATATTTACGATAACAAAAAATAGTTAATACTATTAATAAAATAATATTTGTGTTTAATAAAAAGAGTTCCTGACAAAATCAGGTATTTTAATAACGTAAAAAACTTCTATTTATAACTAATATGAAAAAAATATCTTTTTGCTTCCTGATGATCCAGCAATGGTGAAACTTAAAGGTGAAGAAAAAGTTAGATAAGTGTTATATATATAATATATATAAATACATATATATATATATATATATATATATATATACACACATAATATATATATATACACACATAATATATATATATATATATATATATATATATATATATATATATATATATATATATATATATATATATATATATATATATATATATATATATATATATATATGGCTGTTGTGTAATGTAGGCTAATTGATAAACATTCATGAATAATATATGAATATTTAACAATTATACTTATATATACATACACATATATATATATATATATATATATATATATATATATATATATATATATAAAATATATTATATTATATATATATTTATGTATATATAAGTATAATTGTGAAACATTCATATATTATTCATGAATATTTAACAATTACCCTACATTACACAACAGCCTACTTACACAAACCAGCCTTGCATTGAACATACAGTTATCACTCAAACTATAATAATAATAGTATAATTGTATGATATAAATTCCATAACTTAATATAATATTATTATATTTTATGATATAGATTCCTTATATTAATATAATATTCTTATGACATAAGAATATATATTATATATTCTTATGATGAAAATAATATCTTAATTAAAAATATCTTATCATAAGACTTATGGAACCTTTATCATACACAATATCAGCGCCTTTATTATAAAATAATATTTCCTTAAATTAATTCCGCATTATTTACTTAATTTGGACAAAAGGAAATAAGCTTCCTTAAATCAAGGAATACTTTTTATAGAAAGTATCCTACCGCGAAGGAAATTTTACGGAAAAACAGATAAGGGAATTTTTTTCCTTAATACGCAAGGAAAGATTTTTTTGAGTGTAGCAGTTTTATCTGTAAGTGCTTAGCTTCAACCCATTTACTAAAGTAGTCGATTAATACAACCTGATATTTGTCCGCGTTAACTTCTAGTAGTTGTGTTAAATCGATTGCTTCATATTGCCTTTAGGAATTAAAATATTTTGAAGCAATGGCTTTGAATGAAGTTTTCTGTTCTTTGACTTTTGACATTGGTCACATTAAGAAACGTAAGTTGTTATATTTTTTTATCATTCCATACCAGAAAAATCTACTTTGAATGTGATAGGTTGTTTTTTTAATACCTGTATGACCAGATAAAGCTTTGGACTCAACATAGACATCTTTTCCTTCATGAATAAACTTTATCATGTTTAGTTGTTCGTCTCTGCTCCAAATTGCTTTTCTCTGAAAAAAAAAAAGCTATAAACCATCAATAAAATGAGAATCAAAACTAAATAGTTCTTTTATTGTTTATCTAGTTGAAAATTTTCGTGTTTATTTGGTTACTAGATTCTAGTTGCATTGGGATAAAAATTACAAAATTATTTAAAATATTTAAATAAAAGAATACCTTGGCAGCTTTGCTTAAATGATATAACTCATTATTATCAATTATAAATGGCTTTGTTTGTCTTCTAAAATTAGCTTTATCACCTTTATTTAAAACTTCTTTTGGATACGTTTTATATTTTAATTAACTGAAAATTTCTGCAAATCTGACGTGCATATCTTATTGATAAGTACTTCCGCTAATAACAAGTTGGGAGTAAAAATCTCTTGTACTTTTTTAACTCCGCGGTAAAAACTTTATATAAAATTTTTACCCGGGAGTTAAAAAATCACAGGAGTAAAAATAAAATACTACACCGGCGCTATAAAATGATATAAATCAAAGTTCTCAATGCTCCATGAAGGTTTATCTATTGCTGCAAGTATAGCCATAATTACACCGCCATAAGCTACAAATAATATACTTTGATTAACAGATAAGTGATTATTAGTAGCTTTAATTATTCTATTAGAAAACTCAATAAAGGATTCAGCACCTTTAGGCACTATACCTTGTTGCTACCAAATGGAGTGTTATTGTAAGAAAAATCTCCTTTTATTTTTTCTTCCACTATTCCCCAACCACATTCTGCAGATTATTTTCAATAATGACAGGCTGATGAATTTTATTACTTATATTTTCAGTTGTTTTAGCTCTTTGAAGAGGTGATGTAATAATTATATCGATTGGCAAAACTTGTAATTTTTTTTGCAACTGCTTGTGCCTGTAAAATGGAAATGTCTAATGGAATATCTAATTGACCCATAATTTTTTACCATCTATTCCAATCTGTCTCCCCATGACGTACGAAATAAAAAGACTTATTTAATGTTAAAATGTTCATCGCAATACCATACCGTTTGTTAACTCGTGGTTAATTATTGCATTCTCTCCTTGCCATTGCATATAGTGATGTATGAAGGAGATCATTTCTCTAACTGCTACCATTTTTAATATATAGTAGTTTATTCAAAATACCGTTTACAGTTTTATTAAGACCCTTAAAGCCTTGTATACTACTATCTTGTATACACTCTACATCATTTTCATAACTTTCAGTAGTATCATATTGATAACAGGTTGAATGACTGCTTTCACGGGTAAATCAGAGACTTCATTATCGGTTTTAAACTAAAGATCTCTAGGTTTTTAATAGACTCTCTTGGGCTATTTTGTTTAAAAGTCTAAAGATTAACTTACTGTTTTCGTCTACTTCTATAGTTTTTAGTTTCCCGGAATATTTATTATCAGCAGTAGTTATTTCCATTATTTCTGTACCTGTATCACCTGGAGCCATAAGGTTTGATAATGCTGATAAATCATCACTATTGACAATATTATTTTCCGCCATACCATCATTCGACAATTTATTTTCAAAAACATCTTTTCAATAACCAAATTGTAAGAAAAGATCTTCGTATTCAATATTTCTAAGAGAATGTAGCAATTTATTCTGTACTTGATGCTCCGGATAAAGCTTGTTCAGAGTATGTAAATCACTATTGCGATCGTTGTTTACTGTAGAATTTTTACTATCGTCTGTGATATATTTCCGATTTTATCATTATCTTCTCTAAACAAATAATTATAGGTCTTATAAGATTCCTGATCTGGTTCAATAGTAGTACCAAATTTACAGGCAATAGTTGATTTTATTTTATTTCCTAAATCACACCATTCAACCTGTTAACTTCTATTTCTAAAGATTTTATTTCATGCGACAGAACTTCCGATTCTCTGTATTTCTTGCAATGCCTGAATGAACAAATAATTTCTTTAAAAAACCATTTAAAATAACTTCTACTTTGCCACATAAGTTATTTTTAATATTCTTTACTTTTGATATAAGGTATTTATTTATATATAGTCCAGATTTTGCGATATGAGGGTCAGATTTAGCACTTATACTTATTTCTTCTCTTTCTTTTTTAGTTTTACGATGATTATAACCATCGTCAGGATTAAAGTTAATTTTAGTATTATTACCTGAGTAAGTAAGAAATATCTCTTTAGGCGTAATTCGTCTAGGTGTAACTTAGCGACAAAATCCTACTCTTGTGTATCAGGACAAGTAATAGCTTTTAAGGTTTCAGTTCGTATGTTTAATAAATTAAAATCTTATACCTTTAAGTGCAAAATAGCTTTTGTTTGAGTTGTTAGAGTTAGCAGCAAATTCACCTCTTGATTTTCTAGAATTATCACGATCTTTAACTTTGTCTAATTTTAAAATACATTCGTTAAGTAAAATATATTCGTTAGGTAAAATATATTCGTTGGGTAAAATATATGCGTTAGGTAAAATATATTCGTTAGGTAAAGACAAAGTAATTTTCCATAAAGATTTATCTTGTTATTCCGCTAAATCACCATAATTGCTTATTGTATTGCCGTCGCAAGTAAAAATACTAGTTCTATCATTATTGCAAGCCTTGTCATTGTTATTTTGTTTTCTAACATAAATATTTTGAGCTTTAATAAACCCGACTTTTTCTAAAGCTTTGATTTTGATATCTCTTTTTGGTCAGAAGAAAAAATGCAGCTAAGCTCTCTGTAAAAAGATTTAAAAGAAAAGTTATAGCATATAACATTATCAGAGCTAGAAGAATAATAACGTTTTTGCGACGTATAATTTTTATTTAAGTCGCATTTTTTTCAAGTCATTATATAAAAATTAAACCACTTAACTTTTTGTTTAGTATTTAGGGAAGTAGTGAAGCAATAAGTTTTAATAGATCGTAATTAATCTTGATGAATAGTTTGGTTCTATCTAAATAAGTGAGTTTACACTCATTAGTATAGCTATAAGGTAAATGCACTCCTATTGGGATATTTTTTATTTAAATTGTTGAACACAGAGCTTGGAAGCGTAGGAGTAATAACGTTTCTTTTATTTAAACCTCGTACATTTTTATCTTTTTCAATCAAGAAATAGCCTTTTTTTATTAAGTTGCTTTGCATTGTAACAACTAAATATCTAGAACAACCGAGACGCTCTGCCCAATCTTCACTTGATGGAGCGCGAGACGTGCAACTGCCTTGAACTTTATTAATGATTGCTAAACATCTGCAAGTATGTAATAGAGTTTTTCGTAGCCCGTAAGTTTAGTAATAGTTAATATATGCTCTAGGACACAAGGGGAAATGGGAACATAGAGTTTAGCTTTAGCGAGAGAGGTGAATGTATTTTGGTTAATAAATCCCAGTCAAAATTGGAAGATAAGTATTTACCTAACGTCAATGGTTGAGAATTACTATTTAATAATGATAAATTTTTCATTTTCTGCTCCATAAATGGAGCTAAGAATCAAAGAATACTTGACTCGACATACAAAAAAGCTTATAATGTTGTTTTTCTAAAAAATCTTCAATAAGTAAATCATCTATTAATTTTGGAGTTAAGTGTAAATATATATTATTTTCTTTACTCTTTAAATAACAAAGTACTTGGTTTAGGCATATTAACATATGCTGCTAACTAATCTTAATAAGTCCTAAACCTACTCGTGCGGCTCTTAATTGGAATCTTGTCAGATGAAGAAGATAATCGTTCACTATACTTTTAGTGTCAAGAGATATACTAGTACTTGTATTTAAAAAAATATTCTTTCTTTCAAAAAAAAAAACTATCAATTTAGATATGTCAGCAGATTGAGATCTCATATCATCTAAAGGTAGTTGTTGTTCCCACGTAGAAACAGTGGTACGACTAACTCCTAAATACTCTCCGATCTCTCTTACCCCAATTCCTGAAATAGCTCGCGCAACTCTAAGTTGAAAAGTTTTTAACATTTTTCCTATGCTTTATTAATTTTTTAGTTATATTTAATTAAGTAGTTTTAATAAATAAAAACTTGATTTACATTATATCAATTTTATTTATTGTATTTATTTGCTTTTATTTCTTTTTCCTAATTTAATTGATCTATCTATTTCATGTTCTAACGCTTTAAAACAAGAAATAGATAGATCAATTAAATTAGGAAAAAATTGTCTTGCTCATTCAAAGTAAACGTTACAGCTTCTGACCGACCTTTATTAATAATTAAGCGTTTTCCTCAAAAATTGCATTTATAAATTCTTCTTTGGTATAGTGTATGGGTGATTGTAATTAAGTTTTAATTTTTATTCATAAATTAAAACCTCCTTACTTAATGCTAAAATTTCATTTTTTGCTTTCTCATCTGAATATTCTAATACTGATAATCCTTGGCCCATTGTACGCCAATAGGACGATCTATAAGTGATAACTAATTTAGAATTGATGAAGTTTGGTATTGTTTCATGAATAACCTTTGCTTCTTTCTCTCGTCCATGTTAGGGTTAGTAGGTGCTTGGGTAATGATTGCAATTTATTTTAACTTTTCATTTAAAGCAGCTGCCTGTTCTACTAAGTCATTCATATAATCTAGTGTATCTATGTCTATTTGACTAGGCTTTATAGGGGTATAAAATACGTCTGCGCAGATTAAGGCAAAACATAATTCTTTTGAGTCTCTTCCCCCACCATCTTTAATAATATAATTACATCTCGTTGATAGATTCATTGTTGTATTAAATATATCCCCTGTTTTTTCTGAGTTATAAAGAGTATATATATATATATATATATATATATATATATATATATATATATATATATATATATATATATATATATATATATATATATATATATATATATATATCTTCATCTTTAATTAAACTTCTTCTATGTATCCTTAAAGAGCTAGTTTTTCGAGGATCAGCATCAAGTAGCAATACATCTTTTTTGTTATTAGCTAAAAAAAACAGCTAAATTACAAGCTAACATGGATTTACCAGCACCACCTTTTTTGCCCTCTATTAAAATGATCATATTAATTATAGCATTAAATCATGATAGCATATTACATAATAAATGCTTGTAAATGTCTACCTAAATAAAAGTAAACAAATAATTGACTATATTGAATAATAGCATTGTATGCATATATAGTGTTTGCTATACTAAACATATTATATTTAAATTAAAAACAATATTATATGTATAATACATATATTTATACATTTATTTGACATTAGATTCGCAAGTGCTTTCAGCAGAGCAAGGCGAAAATCAAAAGAATGCTCTAAAAGCCTGTCTTGAAAATGCTTATATTACAGACCGAGGGATATAGAAAAATGTGAAATAGTGAAAAATGTGAAAAGTGAAATTAAAGGAATTTTCGTACATCGTATCTTAATGGAAAAAAGGTTTATCACTAGCTATTTCGAGAACATATGCTGTGACTCACATTTTACGAATATAGTGCGTATTTTGTAGTATTAAACGAACTAATTAAAAAACAACGGTAAAATTTAGAGAAAATGAACCAATTATAATAAATTCCCAATTGGTTCTAGACAAGTTAAAAAGGTAGTCATAGAAATTGTCAATAGAACTCAAATATCGAAAACAGTGACCCCTCATATACTTAGGCATACCTTTGCAACATTTGCTTTACAAATGTAAAGCAAATGTTCACTAGCTTCCGTACAGAAAATACTACGACATGACACGCTACCACTTCTATATATCTAAACTTTACTGATAAGCACGTTGTAGATGAGGTACAAATCATCCAATTTATTTTGCTTTGTTATACCTTTAACCACTAAGTTAAGGTATACCGTGTTACAGTATAATACAGCATAGTTATGTATAATATTTTTTAATATGATTCACTAATCAAATAACCGATATTGTATATTAGTTAATTATTTTTGCATGTGTAGTTTCTAAATGAAGTGATATGATATGCAGACTTTAAAACCACTTTTAATTAGGTATTTTATTAATCAATTATTAGAATTGTCCTATTAAAAATAGCTGAATATTTAATAGTCGATACAGCTGGTACTTCTGGCGCTGGATTAAATTCGGTTCAAAAAAGAGACATCATCATTGCTCCTTTTCAACCTCACTACGCTCACATAAAAACAGTATTAGATTGGTTTTATGTAATAAATCCTACGTTTAAATGAAAGTAATGTTTATACCAAACCGTTATCAAAAAACAAATGAATAAAAAGATGGATTTTTACAAGTAAAAAAAGTATTGTATACAGAGAACGCTGGAACTTTACTACCTTTTCTTACAAATTAGCCTGCAATCTATGGATCTTTATTAAATGGAAGTAATATAAATTTTTTGAGACAATATTCAGAGCAAATATTTTCAGCTGAAACTAAAAATCTAATAAATTCTCTGATTAGTGGTTTATCAGAAGCCAAATAAGAGAGATTAAAAAATAACCCTTTTCGTCAATAGAAAAGATCAAAAGAAAATGGATATAAAGTTACAGTACGGCTAAGTACCGTGTTAATTGATACTTTAAGGAATATTATTGCTTCTAATAAAACTAGAGGCAACTTTGAATACACTAATGTATCTGATTTATTGCTTAAATCACTTAAAGCTTATAAAAATGGAATGTCTTTAATCGCTCAACGTTCAAAAGATGAGAAAAAAGAAACTTTAAAGTTTCAAAGAATTGAAAGAATTTTATCTAAGTCTTTCAGAAAATTTAAAATCAGAAATAATAGAAAGAACAGCTTATACATATATAAAACATGAAATATCGCTTTCTTGCCTAAAATATGAGCAATAGTTCTTAAACTTTTAAGAATGCTTCAATTTTATCATGTTAATTGCAACTTCAATATTCCTTCTTTAAATATAAAATATAAAAAATGAAAATATAAAAATAAAATATATATATATATATATGCAGTAAACTCCTGGTTATTTGATCCTCCAAGGGGTGTAAGAATTTACTGCGAGTAACCCGAAATTCGAATAACCGAAAAAGATATTTAAAATGATCTACTTCAAGATACTTTCAAATTTTAATAAAAGTAGAAAGTAAGAAAGAAAAAGACCCTTGGAATGAGATGCTTCTTTAGTTTTTTTCTTGTAAAACAATAAATATTTTAAAATTTATAGAAAGTATTGTCAATTTTTTTTTTTCTTTTTTGTGCGTTAAATGTATTTTTTTAACGTTAAAGGGAGCGAAAAATTAATTCAAATAACTGAAATTTTAAATAACTGTAGATTCGGATAACTGTTAGGTATTTGCATAAGTTTGTTAAAGAAAACTTACAGGAAATTAAAATTGTTTTGAAGAAGCAGAAAATTCAAATAAAAGCCAGTTTGAATAACCGTGAGTTCACTGTATATATATATATATATATATATATATATATATTTGTATATATTTATATATATATATAAATATAAATTTTATATATATATTAATTGTATATATATATAAATTATATACATATATAAATTATATACATATATAAATTATATATATCTATAAATTATATATATATATAAATTTTATATATATTTTAATTATATATATATACAAATTATATATTTACATAAATAATATATATCTATAAATTATATATATATATAAATTATATATATATATATATACAAATTATATATACATATGTATATGTATCTATACATATATATATGTATATATACATATGTATGTGTATACATATATGTATATATACATATATATATGTATATATACATATGTATGTGTATACATATATATATGTATGTATACATATATATATATGTATATATACATATGTATATATACAAAAGTATATATATATATATATATATATATATATATATATATAGGGTCATTTCGGATAAAGCGAGCCAATAAAACTAAAATCAGTGTGTATTAATAACTATGTGAGATATCTTAATACTTCTTGTACTAGAAAACTCTATAACAGATACCTAAACTATGATATAATGTAAAGTGAGCCACACTAATATAAAGTGAGCCAAGTAAACTATATATGATACATAGGAAAGGCTCGCTTTATATTAACAAATTTATAAAGTGAGCCACCATTATTGGTAAAGCGAGCCAATAGCTTATATGATTATTCTAAAGTGAGCCATTTAGCTTTTATTTCAGACAAAAATTTACAAAATTGGAAGTATTATTACAAATATTATTTACTATATTAATATTAACTTTATTACCTTCGATATAGTAAACTGGTATTAAAAGTTTGCAAACATTAACCTCAAATGCATACAATGCAAAAAATTTAAAGAACAAAAGCAATATAAAAATGTCAGCGACTAGTCTAATAAAAATAATACTGCTAAAGCTGCAGATAAATGATGCGGTACAAAATGCAAAATATCAAGTCTTAACTAGAGTTAATTTACTTAGTTGTTGTTTGAACACAATCAGCACATAGTTGTCCACGCACGGTTATTTCGATACAGCTCTCATGTAACCAATCACGGCACGCGTCACACTCAATCCATTCATCATCAATGAGAGGATCAGTTGCTTCACCATATGCAAACCCACAATATTTGCAAATGTCCTCTTCTTTTTGTTTCTTTTCTTTTTTGGATTCTTTCTTTTTCTTTATAACCTTCTGTTTAACAGTTTTCTTCTGTTTCTTTTCTTTGCTGGTCTCTTTCTCTTTAGCTGCTTTTTTTGTTATTGGTTTGATTCTTTCTTGAATAAATGCTACATTTTCTTCTAATGTCAATTCATAAGATGGTGGTTTCTTACGTGGCGGACTGCTTTGTGGTCGATCTCTGTGTGGCACTGGCATCAAGTTTTCGAAAGACACATCGAGGTCTGCTTGTTCAATTGACACAATTGCATTTTCATCAGTGGTAGGTAAACAAGTACTACCAGCAATATCAGTATTGACATGTTGCTCATGCTGCTTATCTAGGCGAGTATTAGAATTAGATGCATTAATATTATCTTTATTAGCTGTATCAACAAGTTTAGCACTAGAACTATTTGAAATATCTGGCAATTGCATTTCATTCAGATTAATTATGTCAACGGATTCGGTCACAGAAATCAACTGCAAATTCATAGCTGCATTAGGTACAGGTGGCTGTTCAATACTCGATCGCAGTGGCAAACAAGAATTTTCGATATTTGACAACATATTGGGCTGAGAATTCGAGGCTGTTGAATCTAATTTTCTTTCTGTAATGGTGCTTGGTGCAAAAGCCTCTTCAGGAATAGCTTTGGCATTAAATGGAAACAAGCCAGTAGCACGAAAGCCAGCCTGAGCCAGCTCAACAGTCATCGATGCTTGCCAAGTTGGTGTAAACAAGCTAAAAAATTCCTATTTTTCCAGTTTACGGCCAGCATTCTTTCGTGTAAACAATCTCATGCTCTCATTCCACGTTTTCTTAAATGAACCAAAACGCACACGATCCAGCGGTTGCAGCCAATGAGTAGTATGGCTTGGTAATGCAAATACATGAATATTGTTTGCTTTCATTAGGTTTAAAAATTCAAGGTTAAACACATGTGAATAGTGATTGTCCATAATTAAAAGATGAGGTCGACCGTTTAATAGTCCTAATCGTTGTAAATTGTTGAACTGTCCAAATTCCACAAACAAGTCTTTATTTATCCAGCCACTATCACTTGCTTTTACAATAGCACCAAAAGGAGCACCATCTTTCCAGCCATTGCCAACAGTTTTTCCTTTATGAATGATCATAGGTGGTATAATATCGCCAAATGCATTTAATGCTGCCAAGACAGTAGATGTCTCCCCTCTTTCTAATGCAGTAAGATTATAAGCAGGTTCACCAACAATTGCCACAGCTTCTTCTGCCTTGTGAATATTCATCACACCTGTCTTGTCCACATTCCAAATGTGCCTAGGACTGTCTTTTATATCCAGTCTTTGCACTAAGTCTTCATACAAATCAAACATTTCATAACCTGAGTTTTGTTCATATTCATTGCTCTTGCTGCAGACAGATTCTCTGCCTTTTTTGTGCTTATATCAGGAAATCTGTTCAAAAATCCCTGAAACCAGTAGTAACCGGCAATTTTTTTTGATTCTGAAACTCCTTTCATTCCTTTAGCATCAGAATAAGCATATGCAATTTCTCGAATATCTTTGCGCGACAAAGGAAACCCTGCTCGTGCCATTTTTCTTACAGTCTCTGCTAATTCTTCTTCACTTTGTTGTGAAAGAATTGTGGGTCTCCCAGAAGCACTTTCCACTTTGCTCACTTTTCCTGACAATCTCCTCCTCAAAGTTTCATATGGCACATTCCACGCTCTCGCTATCAGCCGTATTGACAACCGTTCAGTTGAAGGTTTTTCTTCTTGTTTTCTGTATTCTTCCATAGCACCAGCCATATTTCCTTTTTGCCATAAATTTAGTTTTGTGCCTGCATAACTTTGAGGCCTCGGCAGTTTTTTTGGACTTCGATGTTGTCCTCGAATTGCCGGTACCTGCTCGAACAATTTTTGTTTTCCTTGAGATTTTTGGCTTCTTCGGGCCGTGATCGGTTAATAACGTACCATTCTGTAAAAATATCATAAAAAATTCCAATAAATTAACAATTCATGTGGGTCAAAAAGCAAAAAAATTTATAATATTTTTTACATTTATTTATTATTGCAATTTTTGGAAAAGTGAGCCAATGGCTCACCTGAATGGTTTACCTGAATGCCCTTGGCTCGGTTTATCTAACAGTTATGCAAAACCGAGCCAGGTTGAAAATTCGATTAAAAAACTTTATCATCGCTCAAATACATATCAACACTGTATTTTTTGAAATAGTTTCTTATATTACTAATATTACAATCATATTTACTATAAATAGTGTCAAATATGAAATACTCACTTTTCTTAATTGAAGCTAAACAAAATATAAGGTCTTAAAGCGAAAAAACGTTTTGTTACTACTCGAATGATTATAATTATACCACCGCGAAAATAATTGCTTAGCAACTGTTTTTAAAATATTCATTAGACTTTAAAATGAATAACTAATATTAAATAAATTGTTATAAATCGAAAGCATAATTTGATTTCGTAAAATTGCAATATTTAGGCGACCGGCTCGCTTTATCCGATGGCTCGCTTTATCCGAAATGACCCTATATATATATATATATATTATATATATATATATATATATATATATATATATATATATATATATATATATATATATATATATATATATATATATATATATATATACAGTATTGTGAAAAAGTTAATAACCACAAAATAAACAAATCATAATTTATGTTTCTGTTTAAATTTTTTTTTAACCGAATATATTTTTCTGGTAAAAAGAATAATAATATTAAATTTTAGAAAATAGACAAACAAAATAAAAAATAATAATAGTGATAAAAACTTTTAAACAAATAAAAAAAATGTATCTAAAGTTTAATAGGTAATTTTTATTTTAAAAAAATTGTGAAAAAGTTAAGAACCACAGAATAAAAAACGATAATTTTTACCACCTAATACCGCGTAATTCTACCATGAATTTTTAAGCACTCATTTATACGATTTGGCATTGAGTCTATTAAATTCTCTAAAATATGTTTGGGAACATTTCCAAGTATTGCTGGTAAAATATTGCGCAACTCCTCAAGGCTCCTTGGTGCTCTTTATCAAGCCAACTCCAAAGATTTTCAATGCAATTTAGATCTGGGCTATTTGGTGGCCAAGTTAGACGCTCAATATTTTTACTTTCGAACCAATCAGAGACAATTTTAGCCCTGTGACATGGTGCATTGTCTTGCTGAAAAATGAACGGAACGCTTTGCTCAAGTGCATCAATTGACGGTAACAAGTTGTTATTTAAAATATTGACATATAAGTAGAGTTGAGTCGACCATCAAATAATTTAAACATACCGAGACCATAATATGTCATGCAGCACCATATTCCAACCGACCCGCTACCTTGTTTTGTTCTTTGAACGATACAATCGTGATTATATTTTTCTGAAGGCTGCCTGCGAATCATAATTCGGTTTTTTCGGTTATCAACCTCGATATTCATCTCATCACTGAACATTACTGTCCTCCATTTTTGTTTAGACCATTCTTTGACGCTTTGGCAAAATTCTTTTCGGTTTTTTATATGTCGTTTGGTAAGTAGCGGTTTTAGAACAGCTTTTTTCCATAACATATTGTTAGCTAATAGTTTCCTACGCACAAGTGATGCCGAGGCTTGACGTCCTTTTGAAATCTTCCATTCCCTTCTTAATTCATGCGACGGCATGGTTCGATTTTTCTTTGCCAACCTGATTAAAAGGCGATCATCATTGGGTGTCGTCAAACGCGGTCTTCCAGAACGATGGCGATCAACGTAAGATTTCGTCTCTTTGAATCTATTGATGATTGTTAGCACCGAACTATGTGATCGCTTTACTATTCTTCCAATTTCGCGAGCGGATTTACCTTCCTGGTGAAAATGCACCACTTTTACACGATCTTCATAGCTAATGGCTTTTCTGCTCATTTTTTTAAAAGGAAAGAATTTTTTTTTGTTTGAAATTAAATACTTTTTTAAAAGTATTTAAAAAAATTAATTTTTTTCAAATGTTTTTATTGGTTCTTTGGTAACAACTCAGGTCATTAAAAGAATATTTTAAAAAAAAGGGAAAAATAAACTTAAAAAGACGTTTCCGCCGCATTTAGCACAAAAAATTCTTTGTGGTTCTTAACTTTTTCACAAAAAAAATATTTAAAAAAATTAACACATAATATTTAATCCTTATTTTTTTTAGGTTCTATTAACTAACTTTCAAAAAAAAAAAGTTTTTCTTTTTTCTCATGCTATATTTAATATGTTTGAAAAAAAAAGACTATTTTATTATCTATAGAATAAAAATTAATTAAATTTATTTGAAAAAAAAAATTTTTTTTATTTAGTGGTTCTTAACTTTTTCACAATACTGTATATATATAAATATATATATATATATATATATAAATTATAACGGGTGGCCCAAGATAAATGGCATAGGTAGTATTTTTATTATAACTTTGTTTTATTTTTAGCTAGAACAGTGAACTTTTTTTAAAAGTTTTATTATTAAATTCTCTATAAATCTGTCTTGATGGCTTTTTTTTATGACTTTGAATTTTATTTGTAGATAATAAAATCTAAAGATTTGCAAAAGCTTGTACTTTCTAAATACCAAAATGGTGATGGTCCATCAAAAATATTTGCTGATATTAAGGGTATCATTGGGTTTCGTACAATAAATCGGTGGTGTCAAATGATAAGAGAGATAGGCTCAATCGAGTTGAAATGTCCATCAGGTGGTCCAAGATCAGTTCGAACAAATGCAAACATTCAAAAAATCAGAAGTCGTCTGAAACGTAAAAAAGAGGATTTCATCTCGAAAATTAGCTAATGAACTCAATATCTCCAAAACCAGTGTTCAAAGAATACTTCAAAAGGATCTCAATTTGCAGGCATACAAACACAGGGTTGAACCACTGCTTACAAATGGCCAAAAAGTCAAGAGAATTAAATTTGCAAATTGGATAAGAAACCATTTTCGAAAAGAACAAACACTGAAAATTCTGTTTTCAGATGAAAAAAATTTTTGATTTAAATGGCATATACAATGCCCAAAATGATCGCATATGGTCCACCAATCGTAATAAAGCTGATAAAGATGGTGGTATTTTGGACAAAGATACAGTAAATCATGACTGGTATATAAAAAAAGTGTTGCAAGTGGCCTTGAAATATGGAAACGAGATGTTTGGTGATGATTGGACATTTCAACAAGATGGAGCAACCTCACATACGCATCATTTAACTCGACAATGGTGTTATGATAATTTTCCTGCTTTTATTGACAAAAATCACTGGCCTCCAAATTACCCCCGATCTCAATCCTTTAGATTACTCAATATAGGATGAACTCGTTCACCAAATGAAATGGAATAAAATTAAATCAAAATTAACATTAATTCAAAAACTTAAACGAGCTGTAAAAAACATTAGAGTAAATGTAGCTTTAGAAAGTTGTACTAGTTGGACCAATCGCTTATATCGTATGTCAAAAAATAATGGAGACTATTTACATTAAATAAATCATGTCATTTTGTAGAGAATTTAATAATAAATCTTTTAAAAAAAAATTCACTTTTCTAGCCTAAAAAATAACAAAATTATTATAAAAATACTACCTATGCCATTTATCTTGGGCCACCCGTTATCTATAAATTGTATATTTTAAGCTTTTTTATATTTATCACTCTATATTACTGCTTGTAATAAAAATTGATTTCGGAAGTAGTGCAAGTGCAGAGTTCAACTTACAATTTAGTTTTATTTGCCAATTCAATATATATTATAGCCCCGTTTAATTACGTTTAACAATATTTTGCGATATTTTCTACAGGGCATTTAAGCGTTGATTCAACGTTATATTTCAGCCTTTATTCGACGTCTTTAAGTCACGTTAAATCGACGTTTATCTACCAACGTTAAAAATCCTTCCAGAATAGACTGCTTTAACAACGTTTATGCAACGCTTTTAAGTAACATTTTTTCAACGTTAAGTTGTGACGTTTATGCAACGTTTGGTTGCGACATTTTTGTAACGTTTTTTCAACGTTACGCAATAACGTTTTATTACCGTCTCTTTGACAACGTTACAAATTCGATTACTTTGTTAACGTTTCAGCAACATCTTTTGCGACCGGTTTTCAACGTTGATTCAACGTTGACATGTTTGCTGAGAACGTTTGAAAAAAATACAAGCTTATTGTAAAGCACTACTTAATTGAATAAGATTTTATTTTTCTAATTATCCTTGAGCGGGTTAAACACCAACGCAAAAGAAAGGAGGTCATTAGTGTGTCCACAACCTATAGTAAAAGATTGAACAGCTTTCCTTACTACCTTTAATCAAATAGATTATACATGATAAAATGCAATAAAAGATTACATCTGATAAACACTCCCCCAATCATACAAATTATATCAGATAGTTTAAATGACCTATAATTTTTTGAAAACTGTTTTTGCAGTCGATGTCCTTGCGGATACCAAAAATGTAATAATGCGTCATATAACCATCACAAAATGCTTGATTAAAAAAGCAAACACAAAGAAAAAAAACTGGAGAAAAAGCGCGCTCTAACGAACAGTGCATGAACTACTCATGAATTAGAAATTATGACCCTTTTCCCCCCTCCCGCCAAAGTTTTATAATGGCCACTAAACAATTTCTGCTCAACAAAAAAAGAAATAAAAAATCAATGATTAATTAGCAGCCCCTATTAGCACTCATGCGGCAGGGAGCCCGTCTCTACACAACTGGTATGTTAATGCAAACACTGCCCACGTACATGAGAGTATTACCTAAAGTATTACCCAGAAGTACCCTCAAGCAGGCAGTGCACAGTGGGACAAAATCGAGTTTTTTGTGCCAAAATTATTTTCGTAGTTTTTTTTAGTAAAATAGCTATATTTGTATATAAAATGCATAAATAAAGTGATAAAGATGTAATATATAAAATAAAAAAAATATAAAAAAAATTAATTGTTTTGGTGAAAAATACAAAATATTTTTAATGGACAAGACAACTTTTATCGGTGTAAACATTAAAAATATTACTTTTCGATCCATGTATTTGTCATAAAATAACTTTTTTAGATTTATATTTACAAAACTTATATATTATAACAGTAATGAAAGATTTTGTAGGTATTCTTTGTGTACAAAACATCTTTTTTACATGTTCAGTATTTCTCATCAACTGACCATTAACCGAAGACCAATCTTTTGTTATAACTTTTTTTATTGCCAAAAGTTGCAAAATATTTATGTTGCATGGCTATTTACATTCATTTAGCATGAGATTTACATAGTCAAATGTTTGGAGGATAGTTTATCTGATACCTAATAGTAAAGGTTAGTAGCAAAAAAAATATCGAAAACTGTCTGTTTTCGATGCATAAAAACTAATGATTACATTAACTTTAAATTATTTTTAAAAGCCTGAGCGAAAAAAACATTGTTAATTAAAATATTATAGTTTAAAATGAATGTCAATAAAGTTAATTTAAAACAATAGTAGCGTAAGAAAGTTGATAAATAAAAAATGCAAAATAGCGTTTTGGAACACATGTCAAATTAACATGTAAATAACCGCATAAAATTACGCTTAAATTAACATTTAATGTTTTTCTATCTAGATATTTTCTCTAATGAACATGTCTTCACCATTATGACAAATTTTCACCGTGCAATGCTGATATTGATTTTTTGGTATTTTGGCACACTCTGTCCCACTGTGCAGTGGATTTGAATGCGCTACTTATCTCAAAACTTATGTAAAATCAACATGAAATGACTGTTCTTTGAGAAAGTAAATAAAATAACTTACATTTTACTTATTTACAAAGTAAAGTATAAAATTTCAATGAAAAAATTTACTTTTAAATTTGTAAATATAATAAATAAATTTGTAAATATAAATAACCATTTTTTTCAATTTATTTTTATTTAAGCAGTTATTGCTAATTAGTTACTTTTACGCGTAAAAGTAAATTGTTGTTATGATGTATTTTTGTTTTTTTTACTTTGTAAAGTAAGCGTTATGTTTTTTAAATATTATATTTATGTAAGTTTACTTCATAAATAACATTTACATTTTAAAAGTAAGGAACATTTCGATGTAAATATTTTACACAATTATAACCAAAATTACTTTTCAAAGAAATTTACTTTACACGACTTACCATTAAAAGTAAGTTACATTTACAAGTAAAAGTAAAAATGCAAATGACTTTCACTTGAAAAAGCAAATTACTTTTTCAAGTAACAGTTACTTATTTAAAAAACTTTACTTAAGTAAATTATGTTTTACACGTTATATAATTTATGTAAAAAAAAACGAATTACTTTTAAATTTAAGTAAATTATATATTTTTATATAAGTTATGTAAAGTAATCTACGCTTAATAGTAATTTGCGTTTTTTTATCAAAATAAGTAAAAGTGCCATCCCTAACTACGAGAAGCTCAGTTTTTACTCATTTTCTTAAATTCAATTTACTTGGACTTATTGCGTTTTCCAGATGAACTCCTCGTATATTGGTGAAATAATTATTATAGTAATAACAGTTATAATAAATATAAACAAATTATAATATACATTATATATATATATATATATATATATATATATATATATATATATATATATATATATATATATATATATATATATATATATATAACTACTATAATATATTATAGTAGTTATTATATTGAATTTTATATATTATATAATATTTATGATAACAAATAATATTTTATTATGACAAATTATATTATAATATTTTTTGTATATATTATATTATAATAGTTATAATAAATAGAAACAAAACGTTTTTTGATGCTCTGTCCATTCAAACTATTAATGCTCTGTCCATTCAAACAGCGCTAGTTCGATTACAAAACTTAAAACTTTTGGGTTAGGTCTGAAATACCGTTTTTATCAGTTTTTTTTCAATTTTATTTCATTTTTCAGGATTAATTTTTGCGAATCATCTACATAATAATCAGATCAGAATAATAAATCATTATTTACAGTAAAAAAAAAAAAAGGGAAGTAATATTGAAAATATCAAAAAATTGTATGAAGCAAGCATGTTGCAGATAACTAGGATGCAGTGATTTAGAAGAAATGTAGGGTAGAAGTAAATAAAGTTAGAGTACATTGCAGGTATGAAAAAAGCTACGGAAAGAAAGGACGGAAAGAAATGAAGGATTTTTATAGATTTTTTTATAAACAAGTATTTTATAAAGCATTTGATTACAAATGACTCAAAATTTATTTCGTCACAAATGACTCTGATCATTGTACTTTCGTGTATTGGCAAAAGTGGAGCATTTTTGTTGAGTAAATTATTATTTTCAGCTGGCAGCTTTTCCAGGGAACTTTGATAACATCTATCCGATTGTCGAACATAGGACTGGAAGATTGTCTAATGTTAATGTGATAAAAAATAAAGGGCATATAATTTTATACAAGATGGAGCTATATTTGGAAAGATAATTAAAAAAAAGTGTTTTATTCTTAAGTGATGGTAATAAATTTGTAAAAATGGAAAGTAAACTAACAGCTAGACTACTTGTGCCTAAAAATTAACTTGACCAATCAGACTTTGATAAGTTTTTATTTGAAGCTAGCAGAGAGTGGTGGGTGGATAAGAGAAAAACTATAAATATTTCATATACAATAAAAGTTTTAACAAAAACCTAACCTGTATTAAGGCTATTAATTATAAGTATAACCTTTGTGTACTAACATGTATTACGATATAATAAGACCAATAAATTATAGTGATGAGTATAGAAAAAACATCTCCTCAAGTAGACTTAGCCTTTAGGAAAATCTTCGGTGTCGAAGAAAATAAGGATTTACTTATTTTTCTTATAAACCCTATAGTTGGTCAAGATGATCAGGTATTAGATATTACTTTGCTAAATCCCTATATTCCTAAAAACTTCAAACAAAAAAATTATCGATACTAGACGTTAAAGCTACCAATCACAAAGGTAAAAGATTCAATATTTAGATTATTCAGAATATTTAATATATTCAGATTAGCGACGAAGCTGATTATGATAAATGAGCCCTTTACTACTGGGCAAAATTATATACCGAGCAGCTTCAGGTCGCACAGGATTATTCTACCGTATCTAAAGCCATAGATATTCACATTCTAAATTTTACTTCTATTCCGAAAGCGCAAAATTATCATAACGTTTTTTATATTACGGAAAAAGAAAACGGATTTGCCTATTTTAAGGACTTGGAATTGCATACTCAATATATTTTGGGTACTTTAGGGTTGAACTCAATATATTTTGGGTAGATTAGGGTAATATGAGCACCTTGGCAATATGAGCATACTTAAAGATTTCTTATATATAAGCAGTGAAGGTAAGTTTGCTTTATATTTTTCGAATCGACTTGTGGTGATACCAGGAATCAGTACAATTAGCGTAAATTCTGCGGCGCGAAGTTTTGGTGCTAAAAAATAAAATTAATTATGTATATGTTAGCTAAAAACCTAATCAATTTTTGTATGAAAAACATTACATAGAAATATTTAGATTTGACTTCATTTAAAGATGCCATTTTTGTGTAATATGAGCATGCTCAAATTACCCAGTGTTTTTCGTTGAAATTACCTAGTTTAAAGTCCTAAAATAGCGGGTTTTAATTGCTATTTAAATAAAAACAAAACATAGTAAAAAAATTTGATATTTTAACAATACGAAATATTTGTCTGTAACTTAAATTTAGGAATTTTTTTTAATGAGCTTTTATTGTTTAAAGGTTTGAGTGAATAACATTAAAAAAAAAACGAACTAATTTTTTTTTTTTTTTTTTGCGGAAAACATAGCAGTATTGTTTCAACAAAAAGTGGCTTAAAATTTGATCTTTCAATGATAAGTTTTGATCATGACGAATCATTATATTCTAAAAATTAGTTATAATTGTCAGGTTGGTATTTTTTTTACCTAATTAATGTTTTTTTTTTGAGCTAATTTAAAGTGCTCATATTACTAAGTGGTCTTGGTAATATGAGCACTTTTGCTACTTTTTTAAAACCTCTGTGTTTTTAAGAAATAATTTCGTGTGCCCAAATATATAAGTGAATCATGAGCAGGGATCCCTAAAGATTTTTTATTCGCAAAAATTTTGGATCCAGCTCAATTAATTTTGAAAATATTCAAATTTTTGCTTAAGGTGCTCCTATTACACTAATCTACCCTAACACCGATTGAAGTGAGGAATTAAAAGATATAATTGCTAAAACTAGAACCACTCTTGATTTGTGGGTTGCATTTTTAACCAGACATGATTTACTAAGAGCAGACCGCTCACCGAAAGCATTAGATGATGAGAAGCTGAAAAAAGCACTGCATGCATTGGATGTTTTGAACTTTAGCAAAGAATAAGAAGAGCTTTACAAAGATCACCTTAGATGGCTATGGATGGAAGCCAATACGCTGAAAAAAGCTGCAGCAAAAGTTTTAGCGGAAGGTATATCTATTGGTGAGGCTGAAGGTATATATATATATTTTTTTGTTTGCAGTTATTAGCAACTTCACCTGTGATAAACCGATCTGGAGATCTTTTGAATGGTTTAGCATTGATGTATACACATAGAGACATAGTTTCAGATACTCACGAAATTGTTAAAATATTAGTGCAAAAAATGATAATCGTAAGTTAAACCTTTCGTGAGAACATGAACGCTTCAGTGATTCAAAATTTGTATAAAATATACTTTTATATATATATATATATATATATATATATATATATATATATATATATATAAATTAGTAAAAAACACTTATCTAACTTTTTTCTTCAACTTGAAGTTTCACCATTGCTGGATCATCAGGAAAAGTTCATCAGGAAGAGAATATATATGTATATATATATATATATATATATATATATATATATATATATATATATATATATATATATATATAACACATCGCTCAATAAGTCCCTAGGATGACATATAGATGGCAACACAAATACCGAATCCGTATTGTTTTTAGAAAGTACCAACCTTCAAACGATATCTGTCAAAGTTTCATGACAATCGGACCATTATTTACCAAGTTAGTGTGTGAACGATTGAATCAACTTTTGTGAATTGAAAAAAATGGAAAAATCAGAATTTCGTGTGCTTATTAAGCATTGCTTTTTGATGGGAAAAAACACGGTGCAGACCAAACAATGGCTTGATAAGTGTTATTCGGACTCCTCTCCATCGAGGCAAATGGTTGAAAAGTGGTTTGCTGACTTTAAACGTGGTCGTACAAACACCGATGATGCTGAACGCTCCGGTCGCCCAAATTCGGCAGTTACTGAGGAAAACATCAAAAAAATCCATAAAATCGTCTTATCCGACCGCAAATTGAAATTGAAGGAGATTGCCGAGGCCATAAAGATATCAGAAGGCAGTGTGTTTACAATATTACACGAACATTTGGGTATGAGAAAGCTTTGTTCGAAATGGGTGCCGCGTTTGCTAACACCGGACCAAAAACAACAACGAATCGATGATTCTGAAGCATGTCTGGCACTATTTCACCGAGATAACAAGGATTTTTTGCGTCGCTACGTCACAATGGATGAAACATGGATCCACCATTTCACTCCTGAGTCAAATCGACAGTCGGCTGAGTGGACACCAGCGGGTGAAAGCCGCCCAAAGCGCCCAAAGGCTCAAACTTCTGCTGGCAAGGTTATGGCCTCCATATTTTGGGATAGCCATGGTATATTGTTCATTGATTATCTTGAGAAAGGTAAAACGATCAACAGCGAATATTACATGGCATTATTGGAACGATTGAAGGCTGTAATTGACGAAAAGCGACCGCACATGAAGAAGAAAGAAATTCTCTTCCATCAAGACAATGCACCGTATCACAAGTCAATGAAAACAATGGTAAAAATGAATGAATTACACTTCGAATTGTTGCCCCATCCACCATACTCGCCTGATTTGGCCCCCAGCGATTATTGGCTGTTCTCAGATCTCAAAAGGATGCTCCAGGGAAAGAGATTTGGATCGAATGAGGAGGTCATCGCCGAAACTGAAGCATATTTTGAAGGAAAAGATAAATCGTTCTACAAACATGGTATCGAAAAGTTAGAGAAGCGCTGGAATGACTGTATCGCCTTAAAAGGAGACTATGTTGATGAATAAAATCAAATTATGTCAAAATGTTGTTGTTTTATTAGCTATCCTACGGACTTATTGAGCGATGTGTATGAGATATATATATATATATATATATATATATATATATATATATATATATATATATATATATATATATATATATATATATATATATATTTATATATATATATATATAAATATATATATATATATATATATATATATATATATATATATATATATATATATATATATGCAGTGGCGGTCTTAGGGTAGGGCCTGGTTGGGCGATGGCCCAGGGCGCCGAATATAAAGGGGCGAAACTAATTGGTTATTTTACCCTTTGCCTTTTTTTCGAATGGGGTTAAATTGAGCTAGGGGCGCTATAATATAACAATAAATATAAATATGTTATATTTAATATTTATTGTTATATTTAATTTAAAAAATTGTCTTTAATTATAAAGCCTAGGGTGGTGCTCAAAAAACTTTTTCAAAGTAAATTGATGGGACAACCTCTATTTTTGATCCTTTTAGCATAACAAACTTATGTGCAAAATTTGAGAAGGATATTTCATCATTAAGGGGTGCCACACAGGGTTGAAAGTTTCACTAAGGTTGACGCTAATGGCTGTTAGCACTTTAAAAAAAAAAATTTATATAAACTATTTTAATTCAAAAGTTTTTAAATAACAAAGTATTGAACATTGAAAACCATGAAAAATTAACTATAATTTCAATATCATTTTAGTTTTTCATTTTGTTTTGAATGGAAAAATGACTATTTAGTCCTGTTTAACAACAGTGGATTTCTTGGCATCTGGAAACTGTTTTCGATGCTCAGACACAACCTGGAGAAGTGCTTGCTTTTGCCCTTCATCTTTTGTTAGAATTTGGTTAAAGTCTTGGATAAGAGCAACTCCTCTCTATGCTCTGTCATTCACAACGCTCAAACCGGCTACAAAATGCTTAGCTGCAATAAAAACTTGGTCCTCGTTCCACAAAGATGAATCCAATTCGAGCAAAGAAGTTGAGATGCCCAGTATAACAAAAAACCTCATGGTGTTCGAGTTAATGAAATCAGCAAGCTCTGATGATGAAATGTTGTTTTCACGTAGTTGAACACGTTTTGCAGGAATTCCATTTCCAGTTTTTGTTTTCATTGCATTTACCATCTCGTATTTTGTAGCTGCATCAACACGATCATCAAAAAAGCTAAAGGCAATCAGATCCTCACTGAGGTACCACATATAACGAGACAATGCCTTTATCGCTACATTCGCAACATTTAAATTTATTGTCCTGAATTGTGTGAGTCGTTTAAGGCACATGAGATCATTCAGTGGAGCTTGAATGTACAGCGAAGCCGTAAACCATGAGTTGAGACAAAGCAGACAAAAATATTCAAGAAACGTGATAAATTTATTTCACGCTTCGTCATGCGAAACTAGGATCTGAAGAGAAAAATTTTGATTGAATAAATAGCCTTGGCCATCCATCTGGCGCGATGCATAGCCCCAGGAGCCATAAAATGAACCCCGCGAGGAGGAATATGACCCAGGTAGATCAAAGACAGTTCTAAAAGTTCCCTATAATCATCACGAGGCTGGTTCTCTGTCAGCAAGCAGTTCTGAATGAAATCAATAGCTTCTTTCATCATTTCTCTGTTGCTGCTAAAAACTAAAGCTGTTTCAGGATCTGATATACCGTCTTCATATCTGTCACGAACGATTGATGGCCATGCTGTTTGAAACCTTTTAAACATCAAAATGTCTGGTAAAGTAGATGGTCCAGCTAATGAGTTAAACACATCTCCAAGAACAACTTCAAAAATATGGTGCTGACATGCAAGATGGAGCAGCTCTTTATTCATCTTTTGTTCAATAAGAACTGCTGCACCAGAGCGAATCTTAGAATTACTGGCTGTAGTGTCAAAAGACATGGCTTTTATATTCTCTGCAAGATTCCAGTCGTTGATTGCTGTTACAACTGCATTTGCCATTGCCTCTCCAGTGCCATTTGGGAGCTTAGGCACATTCAATAGATGTTTTACACCTTGACCCGAAACAAGAATAGGCAAGCGATCTATTTTTTCATGTTTTCCTGATATATCAGGGAGTAACTTGCCGTCCCAATGCACTACGAGTGGAACATCCCTAATATTTTTACCAAAACTTTCCTTCAATTTCAAAATTGTCGAATTGACCAGCGATTCAGGGCTAGTTCACTTGGGTTTTGACCAACAGCAACTGAGAATGAAGTTAAAGCATAAACCGCATTTCGGTCGCTGATCTTCGTTCGATCTAAAGCTGCTGCAACTTGTGGACTGACAATATTTTTTGGACGAGGTCGTTTTGTCTGCGGTGTCACTGCTGAGTCATGGTCAGAATCTACGTTCTCATTGCAACTTTTTTCTGAATCTGATTCAAATGTTTCAACTACAGCTTCACCATTGCTGACAGCATGTCTCAATTTTTCTCGTTCTGTTCTGGCTTTTATAGCCTCTTGTCTCTCATGTTTACGCTTCAACTTGACTGCCAATTTTCTGTCTATTTGTGCCATTGAACTTGAGTGTCTTCCATTTCCAAGCTGAGCTTTAAGAAAAAGTTTGTCTTCTGGATTTTGTATAAGCCTCTCGGCATCAACATGAGAAATGTCGAACGTATCTTCAAATGATGCTACAAAGGCTGTTTCTTTCGCTATCTGAGTTGCTCCTCCTCTTTTTGAAGCCTTTTGTAGATTTCTCCACTCGTTGTATATTTTCTCTAGCCTCGCAATTGCATGTTGCAATGTTGTCATTGGCATGTAAGCTTTGTTCCAAAAATCAGCAACTGTTTTAATAGTAATGTCCGAACTTTCTCGCACGGTTTTTTTGTTTATTTTCAACTGATGGAAGAAAAACTGTAATGCTTGCTTTCGTGACGGTAGTCTCGTACCATTAATGGAGGCATTTGTGAAACCGAGAAGGTAAATTTCGGTTGCAGATCTAGTTGCAGGTTTTGATTGTGACATTTTCTGATATTTATTAATCTAGAAAAATACAAATAAAGTTATGCAATAAGCATGATGTGAATTGCAAAAGTTATAAAATTTTATTCATTTAGTATATATTCAGTGATATCCATTATTCAGTATCTTTTTTGAGTTTAGAGATATGAATTTATATAAAATAAAATTCAAAGTACTTTACATAATTTATATTACAAAATAACAACTTAAATGTATACTGACTTTTCACAATTGAGATATTCCACTCAAAATTGTTAAAAATAAAATTTTTTAGTTAACGTAATTAATTTGGTAGTCTGATAGGGATAAACATACAAAATGGCGGTTTGGTGGCAAATTACAAGGAATTCTGGGATAGAAAAAATAAGTAAGTGGGCTGCAGCTAAGTAATTAATAATTAAGCACTATAAAAATTTAACTATTTGAATGTAACAAATTTCTAAAAATGCTATGAAGTAAAATTTCTGTTTTTTTTATCTGTATTTGGAAATTTATAAATATTTTTCATATTCAGAACATTAATTAGTTGATAAATTTAACAACTGGTCAGATTCTCAAAAAAAACATAAAGAGTACACCTCATTGAAAAGACTTCTGCTTGTGTTCAAAATGGATTTACAGATAAAAAAATTTATTTAAAGATTTCAATAATATTCAACAACACATTAATTTACACGGCTATCTTTTCTATCGCGTACATGTGATTTTATCAGTTGGCATGTGGCATCCTTTAATGAAGGAATATTTTTATGAAATTTTGCACATGAGTTCATGAGATCAATAGGAACAGGACTAGAGGTTGTCCCAGACAAAATCTGAAAATTTAATTTTTGACTACCACCCTAATAAAGCCCTCGGTTTTCTTTTCATTTTGCAACTTAATGAATAGTTTAAAAAGTTAAATAGTTTTTATTAATTATAACGGAGTATATAAGTGTTAGTATATAGTTTTTAATAACTAACGGAGGAGGGATAGTATTTATTTGGTATCTGGGAGGAATTGGGTTATGGAGCTAGGGGAACGGTCATTTTTTTTTTTTAAAAAAATTGCTAAAGGAGAAATAAATCCTTGATCCGCCCCTTCTTCCGCAATCCCAATTTTTTGCAAGGTCTCCTTATTGGGATAGGTATAAACATACTTAAGTTTGGATTGTGCGCAATGAGTGAAAGTGTCCTATCTGGAACATCAAAAAATCCTGCGGGCGCCCATGCAAGTTTGTGCGTAAAGGAAAATTCTACTCCCTTTACCGTACATTTTTATGTTTGCAAACTAGGATCTTTAGTCTGAATTTCAACTTTTCTATTGATTAGCTGGTTAATTGGGATAAATTAGAAAATCGAAGTACGTACTTTTAAGTTGAACACTCCCTCTTCCCCCCCCCCCCTCCATCCTCCATACGTTTTTGTATGCTTTTCGAAGACCTCCTCCTCCCCCTATGAGCTTTATGGACGACCCCTTATATAATGTAATTTTCAAAAGTAATTAACTTTTAAATGTAAAAGTAAATAGCTTTTCATGTGACTTACTTTTACATGTAAAAGTAAATTACTTTTTGATGTAATCTTCTTTTACATAACTTACTTTTGAAAGTAAAAAAACTTACCTTATAAAGTGAATGTCGTTTCAAAAAAATAATTACTTAAACGGAAATGTAAATTTACACAAACGTTTAAAATTTGTTATATATAATTTACTTCTTGATAAAAATTAACTTACTCGTGTAAGTAATAAAAAAGTAAAAGAGCCTACTCATAGTTGTGCATCAACATAATTTGATATATATTTTTTTCTAATTATAGGAAGAAAAAAAACTTTTAAGTGGTATAATATTTAAATTGATAATAGATTTCAATGTATAGATTGTGAAAATGGAATTAACTCAAAAAATTTATTTTTGTGACTAACCGCGTTTTGCATATCATCTATTTGATTACAATAGATTTTCTTTAAATGTTTTGTAAGTAGCTAAAGTACTCAAAACAACTGAGTTTTTTTAAGTTGTGTTTGATACGTATTATATTATAATTTTTATTAATTTCACGGGTAGTTAAAATTCTTAAAACATACCAACAAACATTTGATCCTCTTCTGCTTCTGCTTATAAATAACTATAATTAAATATTTAGAAACAAAAAAGAATTTTACAAACACTAATTTAATTTTTTTTTTAAATATAGGCCTGTCAAGGAGTGATTTCTTGGTTTAGCGCCAAAGCCACCCTGGATCCAAATCAAAAAGGGTCTTCCACATATAGCCCCACAATGGAGGCAAATACCTGCTTCATTTTAATGCAAACCTTCTGGTTGCAGAAGGGATAGCAGAGGAATCGGGAATTTAGTAATTAACAACTATATATATACTTATTAATAAGTGTATATAAATTCACTTAGGTAAATCTGTATACGCTTATTGATAGGTGTATGTATAGTATGTGTGTATTTATTTATTAAGTTGATATTTGTATATATCATATTTTTTTTATATTAAGTTTTTGTATATAGTTGAGTTTGATTTATATATGGAAAGTTTGTGTTTTATATAAATACTATTAATTATTACAAAAAGATAATATTTGAGTATTAACCCATTCTACCCAAGGTCTGAGGGGTGAAGAGCTTCCAACTAATATCCTCTTGTGTATCTTCACACATTTATCCCTGAAATCATTATTTTGATGCTAAATTGCATGCATTTAGATGAAGATACCAAGAATGAATGTGACAAAGTAATGAATGAAGATACGCAGTAATAAACTTGATATTGGGTAGAGGGTGCGCCCGAAGCCAAAGAGCTCTTGAGGATGCGCCCGAAGCCAAAAGAACTTCTATTCTATCAACCTAAGGTGTCCAAATCATATTTGATGGTACCCTGTTAGAATATATTATAAAATACAAATAAAAGTTATAAACTTCAATTAAATAATAATATTTTCTTTTTAAAAACCTACATTTTTCAATATAATAAAGGGTTTAGTAGACGCCCCTCTAGCGCCCTTCGTACACCCTTTGTATTTACATATTGCTTATTGTTAGGACTTTCTTTTGATACAAAGTTGTATGCATTTCGATAAGAATTGACCAAGTTATGACGTTTTAAGTTAAAAAAAAATTAAAATTTGCTCACAGTATTTTTAAGAAATCTATATATCAAAAATTTGGTACTTAAAATGCCATAACTTTTTTTAGAATTGTTCAATTTTGATAATTTTTTTCACCTTTAAAATACTGAATTAAAGACCTATCCAACGATATATAACAGCCTAGTATTTGATCAATTTAAATATTTCATTTCACCAACCTTTAAGTATAAAAAAATACATGAAAACTATTAGAAAAAATACTGAATAGAAAAGTTTTTCAGGCATCAGGAGAAAGGAGAGAGGGGTGAAAGAGAAATTTGAAGACGAATAGTAAGTATTAATAAAGCATTTACCCTAAAGATTGTATTAATTCAATTAATAATAAAGTAAAATATAATTTTTGTACTTTATATTAGATTTACTCATTTTAATAAAGATAGAAATATTTATATTAATTGGTTATTTTTAATAATATGTTGTGTTAAACCATCACACGCCCTTAACTCAAAAATACACCTCTCATATTTGGTATTGGTCTGGTAGCAAATAATAACAATTATTGTATATAAAAATTACAAGTTCATTAAAATAAGCTCGTTTTATATTAAAGCAAGAATTTTTTAATGGGCTTGGTTCCCCCTCTAGCTCCCTGATTACGCCCTGTTAGTTAAAACTATTATAAATTTGTAGCCCACTCTTACACTTTTCTTTTGGTACCAAGTTATAGACGTTTTGATGAGAATTGACAAATTTATAACAATTTACCTAAAAATTACGTACTTTGACCAGTTTCTTCAACAAATCCATATATTAACAATTTGCTCCTTAAACCTTATAACTTTTTGCAGAATTGTTCGATTTTCATAATTTTTCACCATTGAAACACTGCACTAAAGTTCTTTCCTAAGATATATATTTCAATCAAGTAATTAATCAATTTAAATTTTTCATGTAACATACCTATTAAGAGTCTTTTAAAAAGACTGCACTACAAAAAAGTAAATATAAAAATACATTTAACATACTATCTTAATCAATATTTACCTTCTTTTCATGCATTTATCCTCCATGTGGTTTATGCTCCTCTTGCTAATTGCCATATAGAGGCCACAAACCAAGGCCCACAAAGTTGTCTTTGTTCAACTCACTAAAGAGCATCATTACCCCTTTCGCAGACCAAGAGTAAGTGACACTGTCAATCGCAAATTTAAAATAATGTCTAAATAAAATTGTAAATAAAACATGAATTATTAGCTAGTTATGTTTTATTCATTTACAATGCTTTAAGATCTTTTTCTTATGAATTGAATTTTTTCATATTGTTTAGTGCTTCTTTTATATACTCTAAAAATGTAACACTAAATAATATGAACTTTAAAAAATTTAATACATAAAAAAAAGGTTTTTATACCATAAACCCAATATAATAATATTTTATATGATTAATATTATATAGATATTACTAAAACTGGAAACTAATTTTCAGAAGTACCTATCTTTAATAAATGTTTATAGTTATTTTTTTAAATTTAGATTAAGGATGTTGTTATAAATAGCATTCATAACAGCATCTTAAATTTATAACAGCATCTAAATTAAAGAGAAATTTATGTGAATGCACTTCTTTAAAAACATAAAACTCTTTAGTTCCATTAAAACCAATATAAATCTCTAACTTGAAAGTATAATTTCTCCTCGTGAAAAAGAAAAATACCGCCCTGCAAATTAGAGGCTATACTAAAATATATGGTTAAAGCATACTAAAATATACGCTTGAAGTCCGTAATTTAAAGTTACGGAACTTCTCCTTATCATAAATGCGGACAAAATCATATATAATGATGTAATTTTTTCAAAAGTCTTATAAAGTGTAGGTAAAAAACCGTAGTTTATTGAAAACGAATTTTCTCCGTAACATAGCAACGGAAAAAATCTGATAAATACTAGGGAGATTTTTTAGAGTGCATATTATATTATAAACATGACTGTTGCTCTTACTTGTATATAGTCTACTCTGACAAGTACAAATAATATATTATTCGTACTTGTCAGATTCGACTATGGCAAATACGATGTTTATATATAGGTGTATATAAAGGGGGAGGGGGTAATTCATTTGTTGAGTAAGGCCTAAAAAATTTTTTTGCCAAATGAGATCTTAAAAACAATAAAAATTTTCTCGTTGCCTAACAATTGCCGACTGCAGACTAAAGATCCAATTTTGCCGACTCCAGTTTCCAATTTTGTCGGCTAATTTTTGAAATAACTTTTGGTTTGGTTTAAACACCACCCCTACGCGCAACCTTTTCGGGACGGCCCTGTATTTGTCCAATAAATATCTGTGCCTTAAAAAAAAGTCATCAAAATTAGACTGAGTGAATATATTTAAAATATTATAACAGGGTTTTGCAAAGTTATAAGAGCACGCTTTATAAAGTTATAAGTGCATTTATGAAATTAATTTTAACCCATTTATTTTTAATATCAATGGAAAAAAAAGTACGGAAAACAAGTACAAAAACAAAAGAAACTAAAAATACGATTATTTCAATGAGAAATTGTGAAAAATATTCCATCAAGGAAATATCCAAAGCTTGTAATTTAACTCGAAATGCTGTTAGTCGTGTTATAAAAAATAGTAATAATGATATACCCTTCTCATATATATTCAGAAGTTGCTTGAATTGCTGATTTAATTTTAGTTTTTTAGACGAAACCTGAATCAATAAACATACAGTGCGCTCATATAGCTATTTTCCAAAAGATACAAAAGCAAACTTGACAGTTCCTGCAAATAAAGTACAGAAAGTTAGCCTCATGTACATAATTTCCAATTTAGGAGTTGAATGTTTTCAATATAAAAGCGGCGCATACAATACACAATTATTTATTGATTTCATCAACAACAAACTAATACCATTCTTTGCAGTAAATCCAAATAATATTCTTATAATAGATAATGTAAAATTTCATAAAGCAGCTGCGTTACTTCAATTACTAAGAGAAAAAAATTCTCATTTTTTGTCTTATTTTCTTGCCAAAAATTGTATACTTTTTAGTTTTCAAACATGGTTAAAGCTGATCGAATTAAAGTAAGAACTAAGCGAGCAGGCAAAAGAAAGAAGATTTTTAATAGAAAAGTTTTACGTAGCAGTGTGAGTGTAAATAATGTAAAGTTTCCATCTTTAAGTGTAAATATTGAGTTACCTGTAAATAGTCAAACTGACATCTTCGATACGCCAAGCTCTTCTCTTCGCAAAGTTGAGGCAGTCATTAGCTCAACATCAAAAAATTATACCAATACTAAAAACAAAGTTCTGACAGGATATAGAATTATTGAATGTTCGATTTTGTCTGATGTTATTAGCGTTTTGAGCTGTCCAACTTGTTTCCAAACGACTTTAGCAATCATTGAAAACAAAAGCAAAAAGAAAGGACTTGCATGTGAACTTTCTATTATTTGTTAAAGTGTAAATATCAAAATGATTTTTACACTTCTAAGTTGATTAATAAAAAAGGAAACTTTGATATAAACAATCGAACAGTATATACAATGAGGACTCTTGGATTAGGACATTCCGGAATTGAACGGTTTACAACCCTCATGAACATGCCAAAACCAATGACTCCAAAAAACTATGACAAACTTGTTTTAAAAATTACTAATATTACTGAGAAAGTTGCACAGGAAACAATGACTGATGCTGTATCTGATACAAGACTACAGTGTCAAGACATTAACGAGATTCTTGATGTTGGTGTATCATGTGATGGCACATGGCAGCGTAGGGGATTTTCATCATTGAATGGTGTATTTGCAGCACTTTCAATAGACAGTGGAAAAGTTTTAGATGTTGAGGTGATGAGTCGAATATGCAGAAGGTGCTCCTTAAATCAAAAACTTTTTAAAAAAGATCCTACTGCTTATGCTGAGTGGAGAAATTCCCACATTTGTAAAATGAATTTTGTTGGTTCTGCAGGTGGAATGGAGTGTAAAGGAGCCAGTCGTATTTTCCAGCGATCAATTAAAAAACATAAGTTGCAGTACATTAATTTTTTAGGTGATGTAGATAGCAAAAGTTACAATAGTGTCAAGGATGATTATCCTAATATTAAAGTAA
The DNA here is from genome assembly GCF_038396675.1 of Hydra vulgaris. Lineage (NCBI taxonomy): Eukaryota > Metazoa > Cnidaria > Hydrozoa > Anthoathecata > Hydridae > Hydra > Hydra vulgaris. Next base: position 49,120,950 of record NC_088927.1, on the reverse strand, counting down.
ATAAATTAGAATGTGTTGGACACTATCAGAAGCGTGTTGGAACCAGACTCCGTAAATTGAAAAAAAAAGTTAGGAGACTGGGCGGTCGTGGTAGATTGACAGATGCAACAATTGATCGACTGCAAAACTTCTTTGGTGTGGGAATTAGACAGAATACTGGGAATTTAGATGCCATGAAATCAGTAGCGCTTGCTACCCTTTTTCACGTTGCACCATCAAAAGAAAATAGTTGGCACTATCCACATTGTCCAACAGGTGTACGTAGCTGGTGTAAATTTAACAGAGACAAAGCAAATAGCATTAACACCTACAAGCCAGGACCTGGTCTACCTTTAGAGGTTGTATACAAGATCAGACCTGTGTTTGAAGAGCTCACAAAAGAAGATGAGCTTAAAAAATGTCTGCATGGTAAAACGCAAAATGCAAATGAGTCTTTCCATGGGATAATTTGGGATCGCATACCAAAAACAAAATATGTCTCGCTGACTTTGCTGAAGTTTGGTGTTTATGATGCTGTTGCCAATTTTAACATTGGGATGAAGTCTTCAATCCTAATATATGAAAAACTGAACATGGTTCCAGGTTTTTATACACTAAACGGTTCTAACGACATAAATAGAACACGCATTAAATGGTCGATCTATAAACTAAAACCCGATAACAAATTGCATCGTCAAAAGTTAAGGGCTAAACAACTGAAGAAAAGTGCCAAAACCTCTGAAAAAGAAAGTAAAACATATGAAGCAGGAGGTTTTTAATATTAAATATAGTCTAATATATAATGTTACGTATATTTGTAGATCTTTTATCTTTTATTTTCAGTTTTTATGCGTTTTCTCAGTTTGAGGTTTTTCAATATGCCGGCCTAAATTCCAAGAGAACCGCTTGAGCGTTTTATCTGACATTTTCAACAAAATTTCCTTTTTATAAAAGCTGTGTTTTAAACGGAACAGATTTTTTAAATACTTATGAATAAAACAGTATGGCTAATTTAATTTTTCAAAAAATGTACTTTTTTCTATTGTCAACTTTAGAGCACAAGTCTTCAGGCCCAGAACCTTTTTTTAAAAAATCTGTTCTGTTTGAAACACTTATAAACTTATTCTAATTGTTTTTTTTAAAAGTTTCATTCAGCCTTTTTTATTAGTTTTTGGTAAAACTTGGCCAGCGCAAATCTTATTTTTTGCTTATTTTTGGGGTTTTTTACGGTTACTACAGCAACCGTTGACCAATTTTTTTAATATTTTTTTTATTTTCTACATTTATGCTATGGTTTATCATTTTATGTCAAAAGTTGTTATTTATTGTCAATATTTTAAAATTGGGGAGTATACCCCTTAAAGAAACTCTAGAATATATGTTATCACCTGATAATAATTATAGTCAACAGTGCGATGCCTTTTATATGAATACGAGAAGATGGTTGGAAAAGGCGATGAGGAGAGAAAAATTTATCTAAATAAAATATTTAAAATGATTTGTTTAATTTTTTTTAATAATGTAAATTTTTGCATGTCTTTTTAAAAAATTATGATATACTATAAATCAAATCAAATCAAATCAAATCAATATATTTTCACTTTAATAATAACTGTATATATATATACAATCGTGCGGGACATTTACAAACAGTTATAAACTGATGACGCGTAAAGACCTATGATGGTATAAATATAGCATAATAATAATGATAATAATAATAAGTAATAAAAAATAAATAAAAATAAATAGTAATAATAATAGTGATAAATAGTAATAATAATATTAAATAGAGTAATATAATAAGTACTATCTATATATTTTACTATAAATAGGTATATATTTTACTATATATTTATCTATATATATTATAGTGATTATCATAAGAATAATGCAAAAAAAAAAAAAATAAAAATAAAAAATATAAAAATCATAACAATATCAATAACAAAAAATATAACAATAAAAAGAAGGAAATAAAGGAAGTAGAGTCAAAGAAGTAGAAGTCATAGGAGTTTTGTTGTGATCCAGCATTTTTCAAGCATAGAAAAATTGAATATGAATTAAAGTAAAAGAAAAAAAGAAAAAAAAAATTGTTATAGAGAATTAAGCGGGACGATTGCATAGAAAATAGTTTATTGTTTATTTATTACATGTTATATGATTTAGTAGTGCCACAAATTTTAGAGCCATATAACTTTACAGGATGATGAAAATGAGGGTACTTGATTGTGACTAAATGAACATTTATATATTTTTATGTTTTATTTTTAGTTTTATGTTTTTATTTCTATTTTATTTTTAATTTATGAGTTTTATATTTTTATTTCTATTTTATGGGTTTTATATTTTTATTTCTATTTTATGGGTTTTATATTTTTATTTTTATTTTTGGTTTTATATTTTTATTTTTATTTTTGGTTTTATATTTTTATTCTTATTTTTATTTTTATTTATGTGTTATTTTCATTTATTTTTATGTTACTTTTATTATATTAAAAATTTAGTTATAGAGAATAACTAGGGGGTGATTGCATAACTGATAGTTCATTGATAATTTTTACTGAAGATAAAGTTTTTTACATGGGTTATAAAGGCATTTCTATTTGATATTTTGGAGAATATTTTTTTAGTTTCAACAGGAAGAGAGTTCCAACATAGAATTGATTGATACTTGATTGACTTTATGCCATACTTGTGTGTTTGTTTTAAAGGCATAGAAAGACTACAATAAGATACAGACCTAAGTTTATAACTATGAACATCATTTGTGAATTTAAAATAGCTAGTGAAGCAGCTAGGCGTATTATGGTGGACAATGTCCCATACAAGAACACAGTTTGATAAGTAGATAAGTTCGTCAAGCTTTAAAATTTTAGAAAGATTATACAGTATGTCAGAACTAAAACTGTTAGGTTGAAAGTGAATTATTCTTAAAGATTTATTCTGGAGATTTATAAGGTTTTTTTTATAAATGGATGGACTTTGCCCCCATATCTGACAACCATAGCGTAGGTGGGAGTTAAAAATAGCATGCCAAATATTCACAAGGGTTTCGTAATTCACAAAATGCCTTATTTTGGTAAGCATTCCATTTGCTCGACTTAATTTGTTTGATATGGACTTAATTTGTTGAATGAACAAAAGATTTTCATCTAATAATATGCCCAGATATTTTATTTTATCTACAATATTTAGTTTTTGACCACTAATTCTAAAATTAAGTTTTTTGGTAATTTTTTTGCCTTGAGGTTTAAATAGAACTAATTCAGTTTTTTTGACATTCAAAGATATTTTGTTTGATCGCAGCCATTGAACCAGTGATGCCAGGTCATAATTTAGGTACTTATTTAGCTTTTTTAAAGACTTATCTACAATCAGAAGGTTAGTGTCATCAGCAAAATGATACACCTTTGAGTATTTAATACAAGTGTTTAAATCATTAATGTAGATAAGGAAAAGAAGCGGACCCAAAGTTGAACCCTGAGGAACACCTATAGATGTAAACTTAGTAGTGGATGAGATATTACCAATAGTAACACTTTGTGGACGATGGTTTAGATATGACTTAAACCAGTTCAGTGCAATTCCCCTTACACCATAATGATACAGTTTTGATAATAAAGTTTCATGGTTGACAGTATCAAAAGCTTTTTGCAGGTCAACAAATACTCCACCAGCAAATTGCTTTTGATCCAAAGCCTCACGTATGGTTTCAGTTATATCTATGAGTGCTTGGTTAGTAGAGTGTTTCTTTCGGAATCCAAATTGCAGACTATATAAGCTATCTGATAGATTTAAAAAATTGAGCAGCCTGTTATACATAAATTTTTCAATTAGTTTACCTATATTTGAGAGTAAGGATATAGGCCGATAGTTACATGGATCTTGTTTACAGCCGCTTTTAAAAATTGGAACAACTTCTGCAACTTTAAATAAGTCAGGGAATATCCCTGATTGAAAAGATTGATTTATAAATAATGTATACTATTTTTTAAAACTTATGGAAAGAATCTAATCTAAAAAAGTTATTGATATATAACAATATGCTAAATTTCAAACATATGTAAAAAAGTGAGTAAAAATGCAAAGAAATTTCACTAATTAATCACCATTTTTCTTTTTTTCTTTTTTTTTAATTTAAATTTTGTGCAATATTTTTTATTTTTTAAACCTAAAAAAATAATTTCCAAAAAAACATATATGCACTTATAACATTGCAAGCGTGCACTTATAACTTTGCAAACGTGTGCTTATAACTTTGCTAACATGCACTTATGATTTCTAAAACCCTGTATTTTAAAGCATGGTTGACTTTCTGACCTGTTTGTGTAAAATTTAAAATAATCATAAATTTAAAGAACTTTTTCATAAAATATTCTGCTACTTTGTTTTGAAAAAATACAAAAGATTCTATAACTATTGTATCATTTCGAATAATGAATAAAGAATAATAAGAATAAGTTAACATTAACATACAACAAAGACTTTGTTTACGCGTGAATTATCTGCGATGTCCAATTTTTCAGGTTTTCAATGGTCCATAAAAGTTCATTTTGTAGAACTTGACCGCAAAACACTTTGCGGCAAGTTCTTGGCTGGCTTGCAAAATCTGGGACGCCTTCTCCTGAGCATAGGGTATTCTGAAAGACACAAATATTTATATAAAGAAGAAATTTGTGCTATTTAAGATCTACCATGTCTACCCTTGATATAATATACCTATTAATACTTGTGTTGAGCATTCAATATGGATTTTTAGTAAAAAGAGTAAATAGCATTTTGAAAAAGAAGTTATTATGCCTCATGGCTGGTTTAGTAATAGTTCTTTTGTTAGTTGGAATTAAAGGGGCTGTTCATTCATTTTCTACTATTACAATCAATTTTTTTATACTTAAAATTTTTGGTTATAGGTATGTTTATAACAATTTAATAATATTGTTTTTTTTATATATATTAAAATGTTTGTGTGCTTTCCATTTTTGAATTCCTTTGATTTAAAAATAAAAGTCTTTAGTATTAAAGAACATTCATATAGTTTTAATGAAAAACTTTAATTTCTTTCAAGTCTTTACACAATAACTTGCAGACCAGGCTTGGTTAGTTTGAAGCCTACGTAATGGCTGCAAGTTATTCAAGTCTTGGTAATCTGGCAAGTTAATTATTTATTTTCTAAGTTAAATTTAACTATATTTACAACGGCATTTAGGAGACACAGTAAGTATGGTGTTGTTCTTAGATATAAAATATCTATATCTTTGCTACAATATTTCAGTATTAATATTTTCCTATAAAAACATTTTAAAAAACAAAATTCAATTGTGTAAAATTTATTTACTTTGAGTTAGAAACACAAAGTAAAAAAGTATTTAATGTATAAACCAATAATGTTATAATAAAAGTAAATTTATATTTATTAATAAACATTACTTTTTTTAGCAATAAAGCAATAAACTTCACTTGAAAAGATGCATTAACTTTATTCTTTAGTAAAACTTACATTTTATATTATTTTTTTCCAAAATATCCTTTTTTTTTTCTTCGTTCAAGTGTTTTGTTTTCCATTAAAAAAACTATAATATAAAATATGATTAAATCATATCAGTTTATCATGATGTGATTATGAGTATGTATATTATTAGGTTGTATCCAGGTTACAGGGTTGTATCTTGTCTTTTATGCCTCTTATCTCTAGAAGAAAAAAACTTTATTTGACTGTGATAAAACTTATCCAATTAAAAGGTTTTTATTAGTTTACATATTTTGCTTGCTTACATTTTACAATCAATGTGTTGTTTTAAAGTAAAAATAAATTAAATCTCTGAAAAATGATTTTATCCTCAAATATGTGTACTTCTTTCTTTAGAATGCACTATCTCAGCTCAGAACCCATTACATTATATGAATTTTTACTATGCTTATGACATAATACAATGACAATGTGCGCTTTGACATATAAATTAAGCCTACGAGAGTAGGAGCTGTTAATTTAGGAATTGTTTTCATGCTTAAAATACTAAAGACAACTGGAGACAAAAACAATGGTTTCTATCTCATATTTTAGTAAAGTAATATAAAGTAACGTATTATATTTGTGAAAGAATATCAAATAAATGATATAGTGAATCTATTACCACATATTGGAAATATGTGTTTATGATGCTTTTATACTTGAGTCTTGGTTTAATGACAATCATGCTCGCAGTCACCAAAGTTTTTGTGAAGAACTTATTGAACAATTAGTAGAAAATACTAGATCTAAAAATAGTTAAAAACCTAATAATTCAAATGAACACAAAACATTGCGATATACATATGTTGGAGTTTATAAACTCTTGTTGAATGATAAGCCAAGCGGTTGCAAAAGTCGTTTTGAAAAGATTTGAAAAGCTACTTTAGTTGGTCAGTCCCAGCGCTATTCAAAAGGTATTCACAGATAACATGTTTTTTGCTCACTCACATTTTTTTCATGCAATTTTTATTTATGCTGTGATTCAGACTCCAATTGTTGGAACATGTGGCATTCATAGTTTTATCTTAAAAAATTTATGTACATATTTACTTGTGTTGAGTAAATATGATAAATAAAATGACTTAAAAAATATTTTCTTTCTTTTAAAAAAAGTGCAACTTTGATATTATTTTCTCTCTTTCTAAATAAAGAAATCAAAATAGTTAGTTTTCTTTTGAGGTATTTTTTATATTTTTACTGATTAAAAAAAATTAGCTTAAAAAAAAATTTAACATCATCAGAGAAAAATGTTAATTATTCATTTTCTAGTTATCTAAGTTAGGAAAGTAACCCATCAAATGAAAGCTTAATAAATTTTGCACCTTTTTTAAAGCCTTTAGTTACTTCTAAAACAATATAGTTAGCTATTTAAAAGGCTTAATGAGGAAATATTTAAAATTGGCAAAGCTTGTCTATAAATATGAAATAATGCAGACTGAAATAATGTAGTTTATTTTTTTTTTTACTTTCTTATTTTAATTTTTTGATTCTAAATTTTTTCTGCTTTCCAATGATATATAATTTGTAGAACTTGTAAAAATTGTTAAAATAAATTTTGGCACGAAAGCTCTAAAACATTCAAAAGTTAGAAACCTTTTCAATCTGATTATAATCATTAAATTTTGAAAATATAAAACATAGTTTTTATTATGTATGAGCATAACTTTAGCTTTCTTTATCAGCTGCAACCTGAAGCAGACTACAACAAGTTTTTATTGCAAAACATGTTTTATGTGCCAATTATTTCTCATATTTTATTGCAAAACATGTTTTATGTGCCAATCATTTCTCATATTTTATTGCAAAACATGTTTTATGTGCCAATCATTTCTCATATTTTATTGCAAAACATGTTTTATGTGCCAATCATTTCTCATATTTTGCTAGTTATTAAACTATTTTCACTTTACTCTTTAAATTAAGGTGAAATAAATTTGTTAGATTGATTTTTCCTTCAAGAATATCAAACAGCAAATATGTCAGACATAAAATGTCAACATATATGTTGATAGAAAATATGTCTGACATTTTATATCAGTTGAAAATAATTCAGACATAAAATTATGTCAAAATACGTCAATAGAAAATGTCTGACATTTTATCTCAGCAGAAAATAATTCAGACAAAAAATTATGTCAAAATATGTTGACAGAAAATATGTGGGACATATTTTATGTCGGCAGAAAATATGTCTCAGACATATTTGACAGATAACAACCCTGATACTTCCTATTTAAGTAAGTCGATACAGGGCTTGTGGCGAAGAAAATTGCCAAGCGTGTTATACCACGCTCGTAAAATTATAATATGTTGTCATCGAGCCCAATTATGGGCGCTTGGGGTCAGGGTTGCGAGAGCGATCTTGAAATTTGAAAATTGCGGAAGACTGTGTTTATGAAAAGCTTCCTATTTGTAATACGACTTTCATTTGTCAATGTTTGATGTAGTATCTACAACAGCGCATTTATATTATTTACGATTAACAGTTTTTATATTTCTTGATATTTTTTTAACAGTTAATTTTTTTAGTAAATTATTTAATAATTATTAAATATATTTTTTTATAATTTCTTATTTAAATAACACTTTTTTTTAACATCAAAAAATTAGTAGATTATAACACAAGAATAATTTAAAATTTTTCTTCAAAACTAATAGTTGTAAGTTAAATAACAGATTTTTCCCTCAAATGTTGTCAGCGGTCTTTCCTCTTTTTATTTTCGAAATTGAATGCTGCTAGTCATATCTTCATCAGCACTTTCTATTTCATCGTCGTCATCAAGAACTTGATTTGGAATTAATGATGCTGTTGTCGTATAGTCATCTGGGTCATTATCAACCTAAAGTAATTGTGCTTTAGTGTGAACCTGAAAAGAATAGAAAATGAAAAAATAATAATAAAAAAGGCTTAACAATTTTTAACTAACGTTATGTTACGTAAGCGTTGTTAGTTAAAAACATAAGTTTAATACTGCTTCCCTATTTCTTTTATAGACTTTGCAGTATATTTTAATAACGTATGTAATTCCATTGGTAATTTTAATTCTAAAGCCTATTACCTCTTCAACTTTCCATTTCATAAATGTGACAACACTAATTTGTTTCGTTTTGTAATATCCTTGATTGCGAATATTCTAAACAGCAGTAATGTTTTTTAAATAATTTAAGATAAATACTAGTTAATAAAAAACCTATACTATAGACAAAAATGAATTTAAAAAAATCTCCATTATGAAAATTTATTTTTATTATAAATGATGTGTGGAATATTATTAACAATAAATCAAATAAATCTTACTTGACGTTTTTACAAAATTAAAAATATTCAGAAGCTTTAACTTTCTTATAGTTATTTTCTAATTTTCTATTCCCATTTCATTTGCACATTTTTATATTCACATAGTGTTTCCACATGCACTTAGTTAAAATAGTTAACATTCCAGTATTAAAATTAGCTGTAATGACTTCAAACTGTTCATTCATCAAGTTAGTGCATAACGAAAAAATGCTGACAAAACAGCAAAACAGAAATGTGCAGAAAGTGAGCACAATATAATATACCTATTATATCGTGCCTGCTTCATCACAAGCCCTTTAATATATATGTTCATTAAATAAATAACAAAAAAAAAGAAGAAATAAACCAAATATTATTATAACATTATAATAAGAAATTCAATCGACAACACAGTAATTATAATTCTAATGTAACAGTTAAATAAGATTACATGGAGCATTCCAGGAAAATAAGTTCGGTGGCAGTACCCATCTTCCACAACCTTGCCCTCTCCCCTAAAAATTAAAGTTTTTAGGGGAGAGGGAAGGCAGTATAATTTTTAGGGAAGAGACAATATAAAATTCATCAGTTTAAGCATTTAATTATTTAAATGCTTAAATTGATGAATTTTATAGTCCCCTAAAAATAACAATTTTTACAATTGATAATCTATCTTTTTTTACTTAAATATAAAAACTTTTGTTTAAATCGATTTAATATTTTTTTGCATATGCATTATTTATGAACATATTATGAGAAAAAATTTATTAAAAAAAAAATATTATTAAAAAAAATGGAAAAATATATTTAAAAGTCAATATAAATTATAAATATAATGAATAAATAAAATATTATAGATAAAGTATAATAAAAACTAGATAAACTCAAAAAATCTTTTTATATCTTTTTTTTCAATTTGTTCACATGTTTTTATAATTTAAATAATATATTAACTAATCAAAAACATTAAAATTTTAAAACATAAATTTTTGGTAATTAACATTGTATTTGTTTTAAAGTAGTAGTTTTATCAAACATGGCAATATATGATAAACAAAATTATTGGATCAAATTAAATTTCTAAAGAAATTTTAGTGCTATTTAAAAACAAACAAAAATAACTTCAAGCATCAAAGTTTATTTTTTCCACCTCAAATCATGTTACTCTGAACATAATAAAATAAATTATTAATTCCGAACAATGCCGAAATAGTACATTTTTACAATATTATAATTACATCATAGAAATTATTTTATTAATTTAATATAAAGATATAAATTATTATGATATACTGACTGACTATATCAGATGTGGATAAGGCTGTAAACCGGTACCCAGGCAACCAGGTACCTGCTTGTTGTTTACTGCCCGGGCAGCATTATCAAATGACGGGTAACCGTTGTCCACGCAAAAAAACAAAATGTTTTTATTTAAAAATTATCAATTTAAATTTTTTTTTAAGTTTTCAATCATTAATTGAAATAAAACAATTCAACAATATATAATTGATATGTAAAATAAGATCTTCAAGAAGTAGTTCTGATTTCTTTATCACCAAATTTCTGAAAAGTTGAACAAAAATGTTCAGAAAGTTATTTGAGTTTCTGATTTGGAAACTCCCTATTTATTTTTAACTTTATGTACAATGTTTTCATTTACGTAAATCAGAACTCCTCCAACTTGTTTATTAGTAAATTAATAATTTATAATAAAGATATATAGATTTGTCTCTAGGACAAAATTTTATGAAAACATAGAAGATAGAGAGTAGAATTATCTTGAAGATCTTTCAAAGAAACAAGTTTCAGTTAAGCAATTTATAAGCAAAATGTTTTCAGTTTCTTGTTAAAAAGGTATACAGTTTTTCAAAAAAAAAAAAAAAGGCAACACAAGCATACTGGAACAAATCATAGATATTGATGGCATTGGCAGTTTAGGGAACACCAAACATTTTGTCTTTCTTTACAGCTTTGCGGCCAAAAATGACGAAAGAAAGAGAACTAGTTTTGGATCAGAAAATAGTAGACTTCATTGCTCGTGATGCACACCCAATAAGTTTAGTTAAAGGTGATGGATTCCTTAGCTTGTTGAAATATACAGATCCAGATTATGTTGTTAAAACTCGTTTGACTAACACAAAACTGATAAAGAAAAGATACAATGAGGCAAAGTCACTGAAACTGAAATTAGGTAAGGCACAGTTTGTAGCTTTTACAACGGATATGTGGACTAGTAATCTAAACATTGCATATGTGTGTATCTGCGCATTGGGTTAACACAGAATGGGAGCTGGAATTTGCAATCTTGCAGACATGAGAATGTCCTGAATAGCACACTGGAGAAAACATCAGTATTCGTTTGCAGGATGCTGCTGAAAAGTGGCAAATTACTGTTCAGAAAATTGCTGCCACAGTCCATGATAACAGTTCAAATATAAACCAAGCAATGGACTTTCTTGATGAATGGCCGGATCAGCTCTGTTTTGCTCACACGCTGCAGTTAGCCATTGGAGCTGCTCTAAAACTTCCAGCAATTGTAAATGTGGTTCGGGCTGCAAGGCAATTGGCGGCACACTTTAAGCGAAATACATTAACAATGCAAGAACTGCGTAACAAACAAGCAGCTCTGAGATCTAAGGATGATGAAATAACATTGGAAGTCATCATAGACTCCTTTACTCGATGGAATTCCACGTTGGACATGTTAGAGTGATTAGTGAAGCTATGTTGGGTGATTAGAGCCGTGCTGTCTGACCGAAATTTTACAACAAAAAGAAATGCTTCAACTCTACAAATGACAGATTTCTTGCGCAAGCCATTATACCCATTCTGAAACCATTAAAGCAGGCAACAACTATGTCATCTGGTCAGAAATATCCTTTGTTGTTGTTAGGTGATCCACTGTTATCTATTGTTCTAAAATATGTTTGAGCAGCAAAAGCAGACGAATGCACTGCTGCCAATAATTGCAGAAATGTCATTGCTACTGAAATAACAAAGCGATATTATCCAGAAAGATTTAGTGTACTACCCCTGGACCAAGAGCATCTGTATTAAATCCACGTTAAAAGCATTTAAAATTTTTCAAACACCCTATTTGAAATGAAACTTACTCTGCCATCAGAGCTGAAATGGAAGCTATTGTTATGCCAGTATTGGAAGGAAATATAGAAGTAGTAGCAGATAAACCGATGCCAAAGCGAGCATGGGATCATTCATAACCGAACTTACTAAAGGAGAATGTTTTTGATGAACTAGCATTGCTGTGCACAGCCAACGAAGGGCTTGGACATATGGATGATTTGGCGTCTTACCTTTCATAAACGCCATTGACTGTAAGCGGAAATATCTTGGAGTTTTAGCGAGATAACGCCAAACTTTACCCAAAGCTTTCTATTTTGGCTCGCAAGTACATGTGCATACCTGCGAATTCGGTGCCAGCAGAATGTGCTTTTTCAACTGCTGGACATGTGGTCAATTGACGCCATGCATCATTGGCACCCAAAACAGTAGACATTTTAGTTTTTCTTAACTGTAATTGGTAGTTGTGTAACCTGGACACTTTATGTAAAATAAAGTTTAGATTTAAGTGAAATTTTAAATGAATGACATCATTGATTGAGACATTTTTATTGTTTTTTATTTTTTATAAGTACAACTTTTATTAAAAATATTGTTTTTTAACGGTACCTGCCTGTTAGTTCAAAGGGTACCCGGGCAAGCATTTTTGCGATTTTTGACAGCCTTAGGCGTGGACAGAAAATGTGTGCAAATGCACTCTATTCCTGATCACACATTTATTTTTTGCGACAAATTAACCATAGCTTTTTAGATTTTTGAAAACGTTTCAAAAACTCGCAAAATAAAGTATAGGTTAATAAAGAAAGAAATTGTTTTTAACGATTGTATACTACAAAAAAAATTCTTATTTAAATTATTAAAAGATACTATATAGTTACAGAGTTATTCATTTTTATATGCGCGTCTATTCATTTTTATATGCGTGTTTATTCATTCTTATATGCGCATTTATTCATTCTTATATGCGCATTTATTCATTCTTATATGCGCATTTGTTCAGTCTTATATGCTAATGTAATTTCCTAATTACCCTATCTGTTTTTCGAGGCCTTTCTGTTTTTCAAGGCCTGTTTGTAAATATGCTTTAAAGAAGAAGAAAAAATTCTTTTATTTGAATAAGCTGTGGGGTGTATGCTGGCAGATACTTAATAACTATGTTATGAGAGGCTCGTGTTTCCCTAACAGAAAGACTCCAGTGGAGTTTACAGTTGTCCATAACCAACACCAACGCTTCCACACCTGCATTCTTAATTGCTGGTGCCAACAGTGTAGTAATTCAAGTTTAAAATGAATCTGCATTCCAGTTTTTATTACATAAGGCACCACTCCCATTGTTGAAACAACACAAATCAAGCTAACATTCTTGCCACAATTACAGATTTTTCAAAACAAATTTTTCTTGTTTACTGGTAAACAAGGTTAAAAATACTTAAGACGAAAACATTTTACATTTTATGATGGTTTATTTAATTTAGTATTAGATCTTTGATTAATTTTATTATTATATTTATTGATTAATTAAATTATTATTTATCTAAATATTCATTATTCTCGATTTAAATTATTTTTAATTATCATTAATACTCAAATTTTTACCCTATGGATGGAAGAGAAAATAGCTGTGCAAATCATTAAACAAGGAAAAATATTAGAAAATAGCACATTAAAATGCATAAGCATTTAATTGAAAGAAACGAATCTACAACAAGCATTTCCACTTCTCTTAATTTATCTATACACATTTAAAAATCTTGTTGTTAAGTTTAACAGAGGAGAATTTAATGACATGACTGCATTCAAGTCGTTTTTTGATTAAAAAAAATGAGGTAAAAGACCTAAAAATGCTCAAATAAAAAATATTATTGAATTATGCATACAAGAAAACAATCTTTGTATGCAAGAAGCAATAAAAGAAAATCTTTTTGCAGCAGGCTTCAATATGTCTCAGCTTACTATTTCAAGAAAACTCAAATGCTTAGATTTATCAAGAAAGTGTGTTGTGCATGTGCCAGAAGAACAAAACTCAACACGAGTTATTGATGCATGCTACGCATTTCCAAGCAAAGTTAACAGAATTTCGAATGAAAAACATTTATTTGGATGAAACTGGATTTAATTTGCACACTAACAGCGCATATGGTTATTCGCTAAGAGGTGTGCTAGCAATTTTACAGTCGTCTGCAAATTGTGATAAAAGAGTTAGTTTGATTTGTGCTGTTTCAACAATGGGAGTGCTGCCTTATGAAATAAAAACTGGAGGCTGGAATGCAGATTTATTTTGTACTTTCATTACTATAATGAAAGTACTAAATGAATCTGCATTCATTTTGTACTTTTATTGTAGTAATGAAAGAGGTGTTTGCTTAGGCAAACAATAGCCTCTTATAGCATAGCTATTAAGTATATGCCAGCATACATGCCACTACTCAATCCAATAGAAGAATTTTTCTTCTTAACAGCATACTTACAAACAGGGAGAAAGGCCTCAAAATACGGTTGGGGTAATCAGGAAACTTAAAAAGATTATGGATACTACAGAGTTTAATCTAATTCCATTTTACAATCATATGCGTAAATAGCTAGCTAGCCAGCGCTGGCTTGGCAACTATTTTTAAATAAATAGCAGTGGCAACAACCTAATTTATATTTTGAATAAATTTATATAAACACATAAAAGCCTATTTATTGTCTATATGAAATTATATTAGAGATTTTATGGGGGGGGGGGGGGGTGACTCGCCTATAAACGCGCACATAAGAATGAATAAACACGCATATAAGATTGAATAAATGCGCATATAAAAATGAATAACCCTGTAACAAGTGCATTTTTTACGATGTAAATATTTTTAAAACAACTTGTATGGTTAATTTTATAAATAACAACGAAAACAATTGTTTCAATAAACTTTTTGATGAAACCATAAATTTAATATATGCAAACATTGCAAAGTTATTTTTTTGTTCTTGTTGTTATACATTGTGTACAAACATTTCATTAGAGAATAAACTTTCTTTTTTGAAATGTTTTTACACAACTCTAAATGCTTTTAAATAAAGTTTTAAAATACTATTAAATAAATTATCAAAGAATATCAAAAACTTTTATTTATTGAATTTTTCTTAAACAATTTCAGGCTGTCAAGTTGTCATTTTTTTCATTTTTTTCTGGGTCTTTTTTATCAATTTTTTTTTTTTTTTTTGAATTTTTTCAATTAAAATTTTGTAAGTATTTTGATTGAGTTATGGTATATTTTACTTTAAGTTTATTTTTTAATATTTAAGTAATAACTCATATTATGATAATTAAAATCAATTTTACAAAAAATATTCTCTTACAATCTTTTTTTTTTTTAAGTTTAATTTAGATATTGTAATTTTTTGAATTGGTAATTTGTTTTTATTACTTTTATTGGTAGATAAACTGAATTGAGAACTAAATTTTGAATGAAATTTTCAATATTTGTAAAGTTACTAGTATCTATTTTTAATTTGCAGTATAGCAATCAATGGATAGGTCAAAGCCGTAATGGTTTAATGGACTGAAGTTTGGCTGAAAAAGCTTGATAAAAATCAATTTAAAATTAAACAATTGGCTGAGAGAAAAAAGTTCTGATAATGCAGTCTGTAAACTATGTTTTAGTGATTTGAAATACAGTTTAGTTGATTTTCAAGCACTTTATCAGCATTCTATAAAACCTAAACATAAATTAGTTTCTGATATTAGATTATCAAAAACAGCTTGTCATTTATATATAGATTCAAATAAAAACTCTATTTGGGGAAAGAAAGTAGTACAATTAGAGTATTCTATAAATGATAAAATTTATAGAATACTCTAATAATTAATTTATAGAATAATTTAAATTTTCAGCTATGTGGCTGTTTAAAGTAGCTGAAAATGATCTTGCTATAAGGCGTGTCGATACATTATTATTTCAAAGAATGTTTCCAAATAGTTTAGTAAGTCAAGGTTTTAGTATGAGTAGACAAAAAACTTAACGTTGCGATCGAGCGCATAATGTTGGTTCTCTCTCTAAAGGCGTTCTTCAAGTAGTGCAAAATGCTCAGAGAATATATAAAAAAAGAAAAGCTGAGGAAGGAGAAGAAAAAATAAATAATATTCATAAGCGAGAACTTATTGACAACAAAAACAACAATAAAATGCTTGAAAAAGTTCAAAAAAAACAACCTATATCAAAGGGAAATAAAACTTGAAAATGATGAGAAAAATGCAGATCTAGAGTTTCAACTTGCTCAGAGAATGCTGGATGAATCAACCAAATCTATGCAAAGTACCATCAATAAAGAAGACATGCTATAGAAATTGCCCATAAAGTGGTGGACAGTGCAAAAAAAAATCTTGAAAATGCTACAACACATAGAAATGAACAAAAAAAGTCAAGAGTAAATATTGGTTTAAAATGAAAAATTTAAATGGATAGTTTAATCGTTTCAAAAAGTCAAAGTAGTATTGTAAAAAGAAGTTGTTGTGAACCTTTCTGTTTAATTATTTTGAACCTTATTTGGTATTGCAAGTTATTTGGTGTTTTCTCTATTTTGTTAATTTATTTTATATTATTTTTGGCATTTTTGATGACTTCTGATTCATTTTGTTTTTGAAAATAGTTGTTGAACTTTTCATTTTTTCAATGAAATTTGTCATTTTTTGCCATTTTTCCCCTCGTAATTTTTTTTTTAATATTTTTATTAAGTTGCTTGACAGCCTGCAATTTGTATTCTTAATTTTATAAACAACAACGACAACAAATTTTTTTAAAACAATTTGTAATCTTAATTTATAAACAATGATGACTATCAATGTGTTTCAATAAACTTTTTATAAAAAACGCATTAAGTTAATATTATCAAAAACATTCTAAAGTCTTTTTTTTTTTTTTTTGCTGATTTGTAAACTTTCTAATTAAATTTTTTTTTACTACCCTAAGCACTTCTTATAAAATTTACAAATTCTAACGATTGTTATTAATAAAAAGCATTATTTATGTTTATCAATGTCTGTAATATCTACTGCAACTCTAATTATACCGGTCTATGAATTTCCTAATCCTAACCCTTACCATATTTGTTTTTTAAATGCACTGGTTTTTAAATTTGGTTTTTTTCTCAAGAAAAGTTCTGTCACTGCTTATTCCAATAAACTTTATAAAAAAAGAAAAAGAATAAATTTGATAAGATTGATAAACAAAAATAATAGTTAAGTATATAATACTAATTTGATAATTTAAAAACTTTCTAAATAAAAGTTCATATTAAAATATTTGAACTCGAAACTTACACCGACCATAGAACTCGCATTAAATATCATCTTTGATAAGTCTTAATTGTGTAAATTAAAATACTTAAAATTCTATCGCTTACAATTTGTTTAGTTTAGGCCTATAATTTGCAATAAAGTTTGCTTTTAATTAACAGATGTAAAAAACTAATTTAAATAACTAATTTAATTTAATTAACAGATGTAAAAAACTTTTAATTAGCAGATGTAAAAAAGATGTTAGAAAAGATTAAAGTTTTAAAGTTATTTAACCTTAACGTAAATATAAACATAATTAAAATAACTTTCTAATAGTATTTTAGTTTTCTTTGGGTTAGATTAATTGAGCATTTTTATTTTTTAAATTTATTTTCAAGATTTCTTTCGTTTTTTATAGTTTAGCCTGTTTATAATTTTCTTTCTTTTGTCGGGTTTTTTCAGTGCCTTTTCAAATAACTAAAAAACCAATAACATAATCTTAATACAGTTTTTTTTATTGCATTAATAAAAGCTTACCAATGTAGTCTCATTCCAGCAGTTGCACCAAAATATATGGCGGTTTTCTTTATTGCATGCTGTGATATTAGCCTCAATACTACATTATCAATACACTTTTTTATCATTTCTCCAGCCATTTCTGGCTCATGTTCATAACTTGTTATATGTGGTCAAGCTTTCAAAAAAAAAAATGATGATTTTCAGCACATTTCTGAAATGTTTAAGTCATCAAAACATAAACAGTTGTGGGCAAGTTGTCCAAAAAAAATCTGCATGATCAGCAATAGAGCTCGATCAGATGCCATTCCTGTCCAAGCCTGGTCTTGGGAATCTATTCCACACCATCCTTTTCTATTCTTAATCCTTACTTCAATATTTTTTTGTAAGAGGTAGAAAAATAACTATATACTTACAGAAAAACTATACTTATTGTTTACTTTTTAAAGCTATGAAAAAAAAATTTTCTATTATAAATAACTTTGAAAAAATTTGAATGTTTCGGTATACGTTGCAATTTATCAAAGGATTAAATATTAGTACTAATCTAAATAGTATTTAAAATACCTGCTTGAAATGTGTTAATTACCATCGGTATAAAATGTTTCAAAAAACATGAGATTAAACTTAAATATGTGGAATAATGGACTTATATAATTATGGTCATGGTAAGTCTATTCTACACTAATAATTTTACTTTCAGTAATTTTTATAAAACAGAAAAATATAAAATTCTTTGTTTTGAGTTAACGATTGATTCAATACTTAAAAACTACTGTAAATTTTTTTTTTTTTCTTTAATAAGTTTCTATTTTTTTTTTTTTTTCAGATCTTCAGCTTATTAGGACTCTTTCCCCTTTAATTTTAAAGAAAGTCAAAGTTTACATGTAAAATCTTTTTTCTATTAGAAAGAAAGTTGTCTCTTTAATACGCAGGCTTAACTAATTAGTAAGCATATTAATAACTTAAATATCTCTATCATGACATATGCTCAACAAATTTTTAGCGGCGTTATCGTTTTCATAGAAATTTTTAAAGCTTTTTAATGTCTTTAATTAACAAACACTTAATTTCTCATCTTGAATCTAATAACTTACTTTCTGACCATCAATATGGATTTCGATCTTCTCATTCTACAGCTGATTTGCTAACAGTAATAACTGATAGGTTTTATTGTACATTAGATAAAGGTGGAGAGGTTAAGACCATCGCTCTTGACATTTCAAAAGCTTTTGATAAAGTTTGGCCTGCTGGTCTTCTCCATAAGCTTTCTTCTTATGGTGTATCCGGCAACATCTTTAAGATTATTGAATCATTCCTTTCCAATCGTAGTATAAAAGTTGTCCTCGATGGACAGCACTCTTCTTCTTATTCTGTAACTTCAGGGGTTCCTCAAGGTTCTATTCTTGGCCCTATACTATTTTTAATTTACATTAATGATCTTCCAGATATTCTCACATCTAAGGTGGCATTGTTTGCTGATGATACTACCATTTATTCTTGTCGTGATAAGAAACCAACACCCTCTGATTGCTTGGAGGGGGCATTTGAGCGTGAAAAGGATCTCACTTCTGCTACAGCATGGGGCTCACAGTGGCTGGTGAACTTTAATTCAGATAAAACTCAATTTTTTTTCAGTCAATCCTTATCGCAATAATTTAGATCTTCCTATATTTATGAACAGTGATGTACTTCATGAGTCATCTACTCTTCATCTTCTAGGATTAACTCTTACTTCCCATCTTTCTTGGAAACCATATATCAAATCAGTTGCAAAATTAGCATTAGCTAAGGTTGCATTTCTTTATTGAGCTTGTCAATTTCCTACTTTGGGTTCTATTCTCTATCTCTATAAATCTCAAATCCGGCCTTGTATGGAATATTGTTGCCATATCTGGGGCTGTTCTTCTAATGATGCCCTTTCCCTTTTAGACAAGGTGCAAAAACGCATTGTAAACATAGTTGGACCTGCTCTTGCAGTCAACCTCCAACCATTATCACATCGTCGTAATGTTGCTTCTCTTTCTCTTTTCTACAAATACTATAATGGGCACTGCTCTAAAGAGCTAGCGTCTCTTGTGATATCTACTAAAATTCATTCTCGTGTTACTCGCCAATCAATTAAGTCTCATCCTTTTCCTATGACTGTTCCTAAGTGCTCCAAAAACACTTATATGTCTAGTTTTTTTCCTCAAACATCAGTTCTTTGGAATTTGCTTCCTTCGTCTTGCTTTCCTGATTCATATAATTTGCAATCCTTTAAGTCGTCCCTCAATCGTTATCTTGCTTGACAATCTTTATCTTTTTCCTTTCAGTAACTTCCAACTTTAATTAGTGGCTGCTTGCAACCTTGTTTGTTTAAATGTTTAAAAAAAAAAAAGGAAAAAAAAATATTAACAAAATGAATTATATAAAGAAAAGTATGTTTACAAATAAACTTAATTTGCATTATCAAATAAAAATTGTTAGATTAACTATATAAATACTAATTATAGATACAGTTTTTTTTTTCCCCATCACTCTCTCTCTCATTGTACTTTACTTTCTACAGGATCCACACTATTGAAAAATATATAAAGGGAGAGGGGCTTTTGCCCTAAATTTAAGCCCACACCTTATGTGCCTTATGGATTTGGGCCCTCTATTTGTTCTGCAAAATGCTGAAAAGGCATTGTAAGATATATCTGAAATGAAAAAAATATTGTGGCATAATAAAAGAAGTAAAATTATTAAAAATTAACACTGTAAACCAATTTATTTTCCTATTGCTGATGCTTTTTCCTAGAGCATTGTTTAAAATAATCAAAATCTGTAAGAAAAGACATTTATTGTAAAGACAATCAGCTATTATTTCTATAATTATTTTAAATTTAATATGTTGAAATAGAATAACAACTAAGTTTAAAATGTTTGTAATACATATTATTTGAAGTTAAACATGAAAAATAGCTCTACATCATAAGATAATAAAGGTAAAGATATAAAAATAAAATTTAAAAAAACTTAATAGAATTTTAATTTTTTTTTAATTATGATCCCTTTAAATTAAAACAATAATATTTTCTTGAACAGATAAGACTTATCTGATAAGGGCATATCGATAAAGAACATACACAGTGAAAAATTGATTTTTAAGTTCTTTCATATTGTAAGTACTTATTAGATACCTATGATCACCTGATTCAGTGCTAACTGTTGATTTTTATGAAAATTATTAATTGCAATTTAAAGTATTCACAAAATTTTAAATGACTATATATTATTTAGACATGGAGAATCATAAACACTTTCACAGCAGCTCTCAAATCATTTTAATATTATGTATATTCTGCTGACTTGAATTTTGATGGTGTTTAGTGTAAAAAACAAAACGTATTACTTTTTACAAATATAATAATATATATATTTTTATATTAATATTAAAAAAAAAAAAATTAGTATTTTTAACAAATTTATTTAAAAAATTAGGAATAAAAAAATAAGACAAAATTTAAAAAATTGAGAATAAAAATATACATTTTAAACTAAAAATATTCAAATACCTCTTCTATTTGATAATTTAATATAATACCTCTTCTATAAAGATAAATTAAAATTTAAAACCTACAACATGTGATAAGCTATGGCACTAAAATTAAAATAACAATCAAAATATCGTTATTCACTTTTAAACTTTTTGTACAAAAAAATTTGTTAAGTTAGAAATTAAAAAAAAAAGCAAACAGATTTTTTAAGAAAAAAATTTGAAAAATTCTTTAAAAGTAAATTTAACTTTATAAAATCTAACCTGAATATCACCAGCAAACAATAACACTGTACTAAATAATTAGATTCATATAAAACATGATTCAATATCTTTAAAAAAAAAAAAAGAAACAAAAAATAACTAACAATATGCTTATAAAACAAGTTCATCTTCAGCTTCTATAAAATTAACAGCTTGTCAAGATACAATTTCAATACATCACCTACAGAACAGAACATGTTTCATTAACTTAAATCATTAAAAAAATAAACTTTAGTATCTTTAAAAACAGATTAAAAAATTACAAAATTTATATACTATTTATGAATAAAAGTATATTCAATAATTATATTTATGATAGTGACAATAGAGAGAGTCAAAGATGTTTCTGAGATTTATGAAAGGTAAAAAAGAAATTCAAATACTTACTGTGCGCACATCTACAATGCCTCGTGCATTATAAGACTTTACGGAGTATAATACTATATTGATGGTTTTCTAAATTCTGTCCTTGTTTTGCACTCGGTTTAGAATGTTTAACGGGGGCATGGTAGAATAGTTGTAAAACTCTAAATTTCCTCATTACCTTTATATTTGGTAAGTTTAACATTTTTTTATTTTTAAATAAAATAAATATAATAAAATGATTTGTTTTAAATATAAAATTAAAATTTTTAATTATGTTCTTAATTAAAACACACTTTTTAAAACCTCCTTACTGGTTTTGAAAAAAGGTCACCGCGTGGCAAGTTTAAATCATCAGATTGCTTTTTTTTAAAAATTTTGTTATTTAAAATGCAATACAAAACAATTTTATAGTTTATTGTATTCTCAATAAATATACATATTACATTCCCTTTTTCTTTAAGCAAACTAAACTTGCAGAAAACTTAAAAAGTAAATTGTAAACCTTTAATAAACTTTTTCCATACCTTAAAATTTTTATGAGTTAGATATTTAGACTTTCATTCAAATTTTCTTATAAAAAAGTGCAGAGACTCTTTCTTACTTTTATCTCGGATCCAATGGCTGCCGCGGGTTTTGTGTAAACACGCACAAATGAGCATTTATACTATTACTAAAACTAAGTTCAGCAATAATATATAATGATAATAATAATAATAATAATAACAGCAGTAATAATACATTGTTTTGAGTAATTTGTAAATGGTGGTAATAATGCTATTATATAATCAATTTGAACTATTTTTTTTTAGACACTGTCATTCTGTATCAGTACTGTTTACTTTTACATATTTACTTTTTTTCCGAACATGTGAATACTTTGGTTTTCCGAAACCCCCTCAGCACTCTAATGCGATTCAACTTTTGGTTACAATTAGAGTGAGTTTGCATTAAATATATTGTCTTAATAAAATTTTATTGTTTTATAACAGCGTAAACATTTTCAACTGTTTTCATCTTTCCTTTTTTTTTAAAAAATTTATAGAAAAAAGTTAAACTTTAAAAAGTATTTATTAGCTTGAATATATTTGAAAATTTTGTTAAATAATTTAATAATCTTTTTATTTTATTTTTTGCTATTGCCTGTTTTGTCATAATTAATAAAAAGTTGTAATTTATATTTATTACCATATAATATTTGTATATAAAATTAAATAAGTTTTTTTAAACCCAACTGAAGATGGCTATAATATAGTTAAAACATGTATTGTTCTTTAGTTTGTTTAATAAAATAAGTTTTTTTATTATTATTAAGTGGAAAAAATTGAATGACAAATAGGTAGAACATGCGAGGTGTGCTGCTACATCTACATCGTTTGAGGGTTTTAGTTTAGGCAGGCAATCTATCAATTAAAAAAAGACTTTCTGAAGTTTTTAAACTATTTCCAGTTCACTTGTTGTATTTTTTTAAAAAGTAAGCTGGAAAAAGTTTAGTTTTTCTAGTCTCCTTTTTTTACTTGGGCATCATCAATTTTTACAGAAACATTTTCTTTAAAAATTAAGTACGTCAAATGTCAGTGACATATATATTTGTATGTATTTATGAGAGTATGGTTTGAAGCAGAAATGTTTTTTTCATTCTTTGTTTTTTTCTTTTACAAAGAAAATTACAAAGAAAAAGGATTTTAAGAAATCATATAGATTTAGGTTAGCAAAAAAGTTGGCAAATGCATATCTAAATATGCTTTGGTAAAAAAAAAAGTGTATATATA
Source organism: Hydra vulgaris (assembly GCF_038396675.1). Taxonomy (NCBI): domain Eukaryota; kingdom Metazoa; phylum Cnidaria; class Hydrozoa; order Anthoathecata; family Hydridae; genus Hydra; species Hydra vulgaris. The sequence continues at coordinate 49,097,406 of NC_088927.1, read as the reverse complement.
TCCTTGCATATTCAGATTGACAAGGTCCTAATTTATCTTTTCTGTTTGAAATTTAATACCACGCATGAAAAAGCGCTGGTAGGATGGTCTTTTTTTAAGTTAACCTACACCATTTAATTTTTTTTTGGTATTTAAATTAAAATTAAAATATAAAAAAGAATGATTTGAATAAATACTTGAATAATGTTTTTTTGATATAATAATTTCAAACAAAAAAAAAAAGTAAAAAAAAAGCACTTTTCATAAAAACAAATGAACAAAAAAATTTTTGTTGCAATTTAAAACTAAACGTTTTTATTTCTTTTTGGCAAGCACTTTTTAATGCGCTCACCAAAGTTTTTGTGTACATGTGGGCAAGTGCGAAAGCACTGGCTAAATGGAGAAGATTGTCTAATATATTTTGAATGCTGAAAGTTTAAAAATTTCAGGTTTAATCCAAATGTTTTTTTTTTCTTCTATTTTATAAAAGTTTTAAAATTTTATAAAGTTAAATTTACTTTTAAAGAATTTTTCAAATTTTTTTCTTAAAAAATCTGTTTGCTTTTTTTTTTAATTTCTAACTTAACAAATTTTTTTGTACAAAAAGTTTAAAAAAAGATGAAAAAACAGAATAATGAAAAGAAAGTTTTCTTTCACTGTAATAAAACTTCTTCATATCTAGATAGTATCTGTGTCAACCCAAACCCTTCAATATATGTATTGAAGCCCCTGAAGCTCTCTATTTTAACTGCAGTGTACATTTCTTAACCTGACTTTCTTGAGATAGATGAAGTGGACTTTTTTATGATATTTTTTTAATTTAATAAGTATTTTATTATAATTCATTGCGATGTTTTAAAATCCAAAAAAAATGTTTTATTCATTGAAAGAAGCTTATTTTAATCGTTTTCTTTTGTAATGTCAAGGTTTTTATAAACAGGTTTTCAGAAATATCAAGATTTTATGTAGATTAATAATTTCTGTTTTAATCTTTTTGTTGACGGTTTCATACCGAAATTCTTTGGTGAATTTGATTTTTATATTGAGCATTAGAGTTTAGCAGATCTGTCACATCTTCCTTTAGAAGACCTGTCTTGTTAAAGATTCAGGTAAAGCAACTATCTGCAAAACCAAATTTCTTGGGGGTTGCTATGAGTAATACTGTATATGGTATTATCTGCTTGTATAAAATTAATGTATGTTATAAGTAATGTATAGTTTAAGATTTTGTTGTACGATTTATTTTCCTTTCATACTTCTTAGACAACATTTACATTTCTCTTTACTAGTAATAATCTGTAATGTTTAGCAGGTAAATACATTTTTTTTTATGAGTTTATTTAAGTAATAATACCATGTGTAAACAATTTTGAAATGTAACAACTATTTCAGAATTAATTTTGCTGAAGCTTTGCTACCATTTATTTTTATAAGGTATTAGTTATACAAGCTTCTTAAATCAATACGGGATCTTGTTTTTAGAGGATTATACAATAGAAGTGCTCAAAACGCTGCTCAGGGTGCTAATAAAGTTCTTTTATTATTTAAAGATAGAACTAGAACAAATAATTATTTGTTCTAGTTCTATAACCAATTACATATTTTTAAAAGAAAAATTTGTTCAATAACTGTGTGTTTAAAATCAAAGCTTAGAATGTTGTTTAAAATAAATAAGTATAATTAATAAGTGAAAATGTTGATTAGTAAATAGTAAAAAAGCAAGTAATTAAAATGTAGTTAGTAATGTTTTTGCTTTTAGAAATTTTAAGCTTTTTTAAAAGTTCTCTTTCTTTTCGTTTGTTACAATGTATATCTTTGCTTATGTTATCTATGTCTATAAAACTTCAAAAGTGTTTTATTTTGTATTTTAAAAAAATAAGTTCTAGTGGTAGGATTTGAAACACGACGCTTTGCTTCAGAAAATTTGCAAGCTAACCACATGGCCACACAGGCGTTTTATTTAAAGTAGATTTTAAAACTATTTAACAAACTAAAGTTTTAATAAATCTGAAATAAATGCTCTAGATCAAAATTAAAGAAATGTTGCTGCAATTCAATTTTTAAGTTAAAGTAAAATTGTAAAGCTTGATATATCTACCTCTATTTAAATCTACCTCTATTATTCATCTATTTATCTACCTCTATTTAGTAAACGACTGGGGCTGGTATTTGACCACGGCCAAAGTCAGGTTAATGGCTGGGGCTGTATGAATATAGGTGCTTACAGATATATAAAAATAAGTCAATATGCGTTAATGTTTATGCAGTCCAGTCCGTAGAACTGGCTTTGGCCACAGTCATATACCAGCCCCGGTCGTTTACTACCTCTTTATTCAGCTATTTATCTATCTACCTCTATTATTCAGCTATTTATCTATCCTCTATTTCTTTACTTTAATGTTTTTTAAACAATTAGTAGAAAAACAATTCATTTAAACGTTGCTCTTAGAGCAAAAAAATAAATATGCACACTTTATTCACATGCTTAAAGTTCATTAGAATGCTTACCTCGTTTATTCATTTCGAAAGAATACTGTCTTGTGCAGATTAACCTTATTGATAGCGTAAACATTCAAAATAAGCTTCTTTTACATAGATGGCAATTGCGTGCCAATTCTCGCAGCATTTTTCAAAATTCAAAGCTTAGAAAATAAAATTTCAACTATTCGTCAAGGCTATATCAAATTTACAAAGCAAAAAAAGCAAGTAAAATTGGTGACCAGGAGATAGGTATGTCAAATCCGCCCCTTAATTCAAAACATTTTCAATTTTTTTCAATCTAGGTGTATACATTTATTTGTTTATTTTTTCGTCTCCACAGCTGCACCCTCTGGAGTAGCAGGACGGGCTTATTCAGTTTTTTCTTTATTAAGTTTCAGACCATAATTTTTTTTTTCAGATCATCCACAGAAATTTTCTGGAAATAATGTCATTATTTTATGCTTCAAAACTAAAAGAAAAGTCATAACTTAATTAAGTATATTTCAGTAAAATGAATAAAACTTACATACATACAGTTACATACATAAAGTTATTTATTTTGTCTTTATTTTCAAAATATGCTTGCAAAAAGCTCAAACTATCTAAACTATTATTACTTAAGCGATTTCTCGTTTTATTGCTAAATAATCCTGCGGATGAAAATGCCCTTTCTGACTCTACGCTTGTTGGTTTAATTGTCATTAAAAAATCATAAATTTTCTTATCACCCCGAGTACAACCACTTTTAAGCAGTGACATTTTCAGTATTTCATTATTTTCCTAAATCTTCAACATCGTCAAAGGAATTTGTAGGGTGATTTAAATTTGTTACATTTAATCTATTTAGAAGCTGCATCATTTTTTTATTTTTAAAATTTGAAGATGTTTCAAAAACTTCACTTACGGGCATTAATTTGTCTTCTCCATAATATACAAAGTGTAGTAGACTACTTATTTCACTCCTTTGCTCTTTGATTCTGGAGGCAAATGCATTAAAAAGTTCACAACTTGTTGTAGTATTCAGTTCTTTTAATTTAGTTACCATAAACTGTAACGCAATGTTAGCAGTTATAAGGTTTTACTGGAATTAGTACGTTCACTAGTTCAGAAACAATTTCATACTCAATATCTGACATTTTTATAGAATCATCAATACTGGTATCAACAAGCACCCTTTTTTATGCGATTTTTTAACTTATGAAACTTTTCAACTTTCAAGTATTGATAGTAAGATGTTCCATTTTGTTTTGCAATCATTGTTTAAATAAAGGTTTTTTCCGAAGTCATTTTTTACGCATTTTTGAAGACAGCTATTATTTTTAGTTAGTGATCTTTTAAAAACCATTGTGATTTTTCCAACTTTATTAATCACAGGAGCAATTTATTTGTAATTACGTCTTCAATTATTCAAGCAACTCTTGTCAACATCATTATTGCTATCTGTTTTACAGCTTTCACTGAATTCAGATTCACTTTCCAATTTTTCAATGTGATCATAAAGTTTCTCGACTAAATGCCTTTGCGTACAAATTGATGCTGAGGTATTATATAAAACTGAAATAATAGCCTGTTGAATACTACGAGCAAACCATAGCTGTTGATTAATCTGTAATAGGTTTCTAATTTTTTTCGTTACACTGGCTCCGTCTGTCATCATGCACACAATACTGTTTTCAAGATTTGAACCAAATGCAGAGAGATTTCCCTAAAGTAAATTTACAGGCCTTTCAGCTGGCATTGAAAATAATCCTTACTAAACTTAAATTCCAAAAATTGTCTCTATCATGTAGATTAATATTCAAATAACGGGTATTATCACTCATCAAAAGAAATTGAAAACCTAGTTCCACTGTTATTTTTTTTGTAATAATTCATTTCTTATAACATTCTTTATATTGTTAGAGAAACCAAGTATTTTTTTAACAGTGTTTGGAGAATTGGGTGTGTTGACAAATCGTCTTAAAGCCAGCCCAGCCCATATATTGATAGAAATGCATATTACGTTAAAAGAAATCATATCTTTAGCTGTTAATCTTGCAAATACCTCAGACAAACTGTCTTCTTTATTCATATTCAATGAAGAGTATGAACTTTTTTTACTCCGTGGTTCTTGTTCTGATGTCGGAGAATGTGCCAGTTCTACTTTTAAATTTATTTTATGTAACTGAAATTGTGAATATAATAGCTATTGTTGATCCGCAAGTAATTTTCAATATTTTTTTGCAATGGCTTAGTTAACATATTTCTGTTTCACTCTCTTTGTTGCACAGAAAATGTTTTCATATAGGGGTTTTGCTGTTAAACTCTATGATATTTGACATTGTATCTTAATTAGATAAATTGAAGAAAATATAAGAATTTAAATAGTAAAGTTCACTTATAAGACACTCATAACTATTATGCTTTAAATGTTATTTAAATAAAATTTAAATCCAAGTAATACAAA